>NW_004797725.1:317519-321089 GCF_000002075.1 Aplysia californica | reverse complement strand
ACAGCCTTTTGGTTGTGAGACCAGCAGTCTAACCACTAGACCAACGATGTGGTTAGGCTACCGGTCTCGTAATCGTGAGGCTGTGGGTTCGGGGGTTCCCGCCAGCCGCGGGCCCGACGTTGTGTCCTTGGGAAAGGTACTGTACACGAATTTTCCTCACTTCACCCAGGTGAAAATAGGTACTTGGCCATAAACAGCGAAAGATCATGTCAGTATGTTAGAGTTTTAGTGCTTATAAAAGGCTGTTTGCAGCTTCCAGGAAGTTGAGGTTATTTCAGAATGCTCCCAGGTCTTCTGGGGTAATAGTATAGATTGTGAAGCGCATAGAGCTTGCTGTTGAGCTGGGATTTGCGCTAAACAAGATCTATTATTATCATTGTCATCATCATCATCGTCGTCGTCATCATCATCATCATCAGGGCGGTTCGTCCATAGAGCACGGTCGTGCAGTGCTGCCCACAATGTTTTAATGTTCTATGACGTAAAGCACCCACAATAATAGAATAAAAGACGCCAGGAACAAACACTAGCCAAATATTAGATCAAAACAAGGCCCTCGCTGGCGCTGTAACTGTCATTTCTATTCTATAGCGTCGTAAAAATCTACTATGCCATTCCTAAGTTCATGCGCTGTATCTAAACATAACAGGATAGTCAACAGTGGAAACCTGACCTATAAATGGCTCTTTGGGATAACCCAAGCGATGACGACACTTGTAGTGAGTTTGGCGGTACATTAATATTAATAAGACGGCACATCTCAAATGTGCTCTTGCTGCATAGCGTCGAAACATAGCCCATGGTAGGCAATCTAAAAATAAACACCATAGACTGTGCACTATTCCATGCCAAAATTATGTGGGCCCCGGAGCAATCCAGCGGAGTGCTCAAGAGAATTGTGATTGGTTCATTGTCTTGTCGCTATTTTAAGTGACTCTGTGACCGTGAACCTGAGGGAGGTAAACGTGACATACTTAAGTCACCGTCCTATGAGTTGTGCTTTTGAACGGTTTTGTAGTGGAGTGGTGAAAGGTATTACTTGAGTGTTCAGTTCTAATGCAGGATGAATGAAATTGAAGTTTAGCTAACAAACAGATTTAGTTCTAGAAGTCAAAGCCACAAGTAAAAAGAATGAAAATAAAAGCACTAGTTCTTCCTGCACCGACCCAAAGATCCTAAAATTATTCACCATCCCATTTACTCTGCCCTTGATTATCTTCAGTCTAAGAAAGCTCAATTGTGCACGCCCACTTTTTAGACCCACGAGCCGCCCCTGATCATCATCATCATCATCATCCTTATTACCATTATTATTATTATTATTATTATTATTGTTATTATTATTATTGTTGTTGTTGTTGTTGTTGTTGTTATTATTATTATTATTATTATTATTATTATTATTATTTATTACTACTACTAAAAGTACACAATTGTGTCACCACGTGGCGGAATCGGGCGCACGTCAATTTTTTGTGCATGTAGAGTTATTGGTATTATCTCAAAGCTTGTTAATTTTTCTTGCTTTTGATGAAAAAAATACCTATCTATCTTGAGAAAAAGTGAAGATATTTGTGATTGAAAGAGATAAGTTCACTTGGTTTCAGCGGTAAAAATAGCGAGAAAATGGCCACAAAAGTTTGGTAACTTAATTAGCTAAAGAGTCCTTGAAATCTGAAAAATTACATATTTGGAGTTTTTATTCAACGCTTTTTAATATAATTCACATGGAAATGTGTTTTTATTTGGACATAAAAGGGTTGGACCAAAAAAAAAATAAGATTAAAATTGCGAAACTGGTGGGAAAATGCCTGTTGCTCCAATTTTGTTATTTTGACGAGCGCCTGATTTCACTCCGATGCCTCACAATTACTCTGTCAAACTCTGACTCACCCAATGAAGACGAGGCAGCCTATGGTAGCACCCAGGACCAACAGCTGTTGAGCGAGGGCAGACTGGGACTTCTGCATCACCCGATGAAGGTCATTCTGAGAAAAAGGTATTAAAAAGTCATAAAAAAGTGATTAAATGCTAGGTTAATTTTAAAAAAAAAGATTTCAGGCTGTAGTCTGATGATTGTATGTGTTCAACACCACTTGACAAATGGGGACGTGCTGTTTTGAAGTGTTTTTTTTCTCAAAAAGATCCATAACTTCGTTATTCGTGTAGATTTTTCGATTCTTTTGCAGTTGTCTACAACTTTAATGAGGAAAGCAAAAAAAAAAAAAAAAGAATGAAAAGCTCAAGTCTCTGATTTGTGCATGATGATTTCGAAAGTGCAGCAACATTGCCTTTTATGTGCTGATGGTCGGACAGAATTATGTGGGCGCTACGTCTTCAAAGAGTTAAAAGGTGTGGCCTAACAGTTTCAAATCCTCCTGCAAAAAGACCAAGTTAAGTATGGGGAGAACAATGAAAACCCAACGAACGCTAGACTCCCTGGCCTAAAAACCACTCTCCCCCCCCACCCCCGAGTTTTCAAGAAAAATTCAAGAAAAGCAGGCATGCTAGTTAGTATTGCATAAGTACTCCTGCAAAACACATAAAGTAATAAATTTGTTCCCACCCTCCTATCTCCAATACTGCTGTTTGGTGTGTCAACCTGTTTGTCTGTCTACTTCTGGGTAGATGCGTGGGAAAAAAAGGTTACCCCAAACCCTGAAATATCCAGGTCTCGGGGCAAGGACATAATTTGGTCGCTTTTATGGACAAGCGGGCTACCCAGATTTTGACCCACACTAAAAGTGTGAATTACCCTACCAATAGGAGAAGTGCTCTTTGTCTTTTTAAAAAACTGAACAAGGCTAGGGGCAAAAACTTAACCTTCGATTTTCTCAAAACAGCATCAGGATAGCTCCCTTATGCTAAAAGCGACCATTTTAGCTGCACCTCATTATATCGGGGTCAGGAGTCCATTAGCTTAAGACATTAATTCTTCTTGAGGGTCACCTGTCTCAGTATGGGTGGTTAGCGGGTGCTCTGGTGTGGTTTGCTCCTTCTTTCTTACCAAACATCTGTCGTCCTGATCTCTCCTCCTTCCTTTTTATGTTTGTTACTCTCTCGTAACACCTCTAATCTTCGGCACATATATGGCCTTATTGTGTTGCAATTGCTGTTAAACTCTTACTAACTAAACAAAACCTGTCTCAGATGACTACTTTTCTCCTCAACAATGGATGATAGTCTTCATCAGGTTCAGCTGTACTTGCATTCCATCATCATTATCCGGTGCCTTGCCGACTGGCGTGGGCGATCATGGACATCTACTCCACTCTGTACTAGCATTTACATCCACTAAAAATAGTCGCAGCACTTTTCAGGATGTAGATACTTAAATTTTGCAGTTCACATTCTTGGCATAACACTTTGAACCTTGTGGAAACAAAAGCTAAGAACTTACAAACATATTCTGCATGGCAGTTTTGGCAAGCAGGCAGTTGAAGAATACAGGGATGAAGAGATGACGGAGGGACCCAATGATCTGAAAACAATAAGGACATCATAAATTCCAACAACATCTACATTCTCCTACTTGGATGAGCTGTACATAGCAGCTTGTACTAAAAAAAA
>NW_004797725.1:312564-317419 GCF_000002075.1 Aplysia californica | reverse complement strand
CAAGGTGTTCCTTCACCAACCCAAAGATCCTAAAATTATACACCATCCCATTTACTCTGCCCTTGATTATCTTCAGCCTAAGATAGCTTAATTGTGCACGCCCACTTTTTAGACCCACGAACCGCCCCTGCTTGTGGGCCGTACTGGCTCATCTGCCCTAATTTTGTGACCCCATGATAAATAATGATCTAAGAATTTAAGCCAATGTGAAATGATTGATTAGCTGTTAATTTTTCCTTCCCTGAGTGATAGGGAGAAAAGGGATGTGGGGGGGGGGGGGGGGTCGATTCTGTTTATTCTTTGGGTTTAGTGGTCTTCTGGGTTTAAAAAAAAAAAAATTCTATGTATTGTCATTCCCACTGAGGATCATCAGCATACCTGGCAGCTATTGTTGGTTTCCCGACTGGCTCTTTGTGTGATTAAGTAACCGGTTGGGATTGCTTCACCATTTTGAAAACAACTCGATTTTAGGCCATTGATTTTAACATAGATAACATTGCACTTCTGCCAATATGATAGTTTTTTCTCATAGAGACATTAAGATCTATGCAAAGCAGTTAATTTTTTTCTAGCATTTAAAATTCAAATTTATTTTTTTCCTTTCTCAGGTGTCGTTTTTACTACTGTTGTCCTAGGAATGGGCTTGTCAACATTGCGAACAGGGAATGCCAAGAAAACACAACTGTTAATGCGTCTTCGAGTTGGTGGTCAAGCTTTTGCTGTGTTTGCTATGTTGGCTGGAGTGTACTACAATACCAAAGGATCAAATAACAATTCATAGGCCTTTTGAACATCTGTGAGTCTGAATTATTTTGCCTAAGTACGGTAGGCCTATAATCTTATCTTCATAGCAGGAAGGAAAGCCTAGGTGTATGGATGTCACTAGTCTCATTTGCTCACTACTGTAAAGAAAGATTACCCGTGACAGTTGACAATGTGTAGACCCGCCATAATTTTCTTCGGTGGGCTGCAAAGCCTGTCAGTGTGATGACACACCTTTGCTCTGTGGAAATGAAAAACTAACCCAGGAAGGAAGTGAAAAATGGAAACAGAGCTCATAAAATAATTCCTGTTGGTATCAATGTCATGTTTATGCATTATGTACCTCTTATCTAGTGTGATTAGAACGGTACTTTAGTATTTTTATTAGCAGATGATGGTAGAATGAATGACTGGTAAATTGTATATATAATCTCCCTGTCTGAGAAGTGCTAGATAGAATGAAAGTAAGTGTGGAAAAATGAAAATGCAGACCTGTTTGCTAAGTGTTTGCTTTCTGCTTTTTCGTACTTTCGTGTGTACGGAATTGTTAAAATTATTTTACAGCGAAATCTAAGCTGTCTGCCTTTGTAAAAATGTTTTATTAATGTCATGACGATGGGTTAAAATAAAATGTACAGATTTTTTTTCTGTATCGTACCTTTTCTCTGTATGTTTTTCGTGTTCCAGAAATGCTTTGGTTAAGAAATTAAAGATGACGTTTGAAACAAACTGGATTATTTTTTATATATGATACATCTAGGCTACATGCGTGCATGCATATTCTGTGGGGATTTTTTAACTTACTCTTTGAGCCCTCACTGGTGGCGCGTAAAACTGCCCATATGTCTAGCCACTGGTACTGCAGTGAGCGAGACCCTATCCCCAGCGCAACCCGCCTGGAACAAAACATGCGCTGGAAACCATGTAGCATGTTTACTACTCAGGACGTTACTAATTATTTTGAAGATCTTTCTGAATAATATGCTTGCTAGTAATGATGTGGACTACCGTGTGTGGAATGTGATTCTGACGATCACATGAATGTTAGTACAACATCATATTGCTCAGGTACTCAGGCAGCAAAGGGGCACAGTAGCCTCAGGAGGTCACGACTCAAAGAGTTAAAGACAATGAGGCTTTTTTAAAAGTCATTTTACTTTTACGTAGATGATGTATGCCACTGTCAACAGATTAAAGAGGTTATTCTAGTCTTCTCCAGGGAATCTTTATTAATTAATTCTGTCAAGATAATTCAAGATTTGGCTAAGTTGTATAAACAGTGTACTCCAGTTACCATGTTCTTGGTTAGCCTGGCACCCTATTTTATTATTTTTTTTCCTCCCTTTTTTGGGGGGCGGGGGGCGGGGTGCTTTTTCTCTCTAGTAAACACCTCTATTCTACAGCACCTAAATGCCTTATTTTTGCCCCAAGTGCTATAAAACTTAAACTGAAGAACACTTTTGAGTTCATAAGCATCCTTTCATCATCACAGAATATGTCTTTCAATCATTGGGAACATTTCAATATTTACATTGAGACCACATCACGAACTGCTATTTTGGTGGTCAATTAAATTGTGAGCCGACCTTAGCAACTATCACACTTTGACATAGTAGTTCTGCCCTCATAGTTCTTCCTTTCTCTTTACTTTTCATCCTCTGTTGCCGTTATTGAGAGTCGAGGGGAGATGCATGATACAACATATAAATTCTATATATATATAAATATATGCTAACTCTGCCAACAACCCTAACCAAACCACTTAAATTTGCACACACACACACACACACACACACACACACACACACACGCTCGCGCCAGGCACACACACACACACACACACACACGCTCGCGCCAGGCACACACACACACACACACACACACACACACACACACACACACACACACACACACACCTGTACAACAACACTTAATATGATTGTTCCTACGAAAGTGGATAATATTCTATACTGCACTGAAAAAACGGGGGGGGGGGGGGTAGCTCTATGTTTTCTGAGTGCAAAGTAAGTAAAGAGTTTTTTTTCTTTTACTTTTAAATCTCAGAATCCTATTTCAACAGTAGCTGTGACTGTGAGTCTGTGAGCAATTTGGATGTTACATGTAGTAATTAATTTGATGTTACTGGTGGCTTTATTGTTGCCACTGCTGTTGATACCGTGCAGAGCGCATTATCTGTGACCATCAGTCAGTGTTCAAAGTATAGGCTTTATGGTACATCATGTAAGAGTTTTCTTTGGTTTCCATTCCGCATCCAGAAATTGATTTTTTATACGGAGGTCCTACTCTTTATTTAGACACGTCATCATGTAGGCTACATAATATCATATACGTGTGTTACTACTAGAATCTAGTGCTGTTGAAACTATAAATGTTGAGGCGTGGCGTGGGTGTGGAAGATGTGACACATTCGTACGCATCCTCTTGGGGGAAAGAAAGAAGGAGGGGGAGAGTGTGCTGATATAGGTGTAGTGTGAATGTGAAGGGAGGGGCTGAAAAAAAAACAACAACAAAGTTTTAAAATGTAGGACGACTGGGACTCTCCTCCTGCACAGGTGCACTTTCAAGAGCATGGACATGGACATTCACGAGGCTTTGTTGCTCTTGAGTGACAGTCTTTCGTTATCAAGGAAGGTGCCTTACTACTAGAACAATGTAGCCCACTAATGTACGTGATGTATACTACTACAGTGTTTAGTTTCAATTCTCTGTAAGCAAGAGATAGGCCTACCTTTCCAGCAACAGAAAAACGGAGCGCTGTCGTCAATCAGCCACCTAAACTTTGCTCCCACTAAAGTCCCACGCAACGACAAAAAAAAATACCCTCTTTCAAGCGCGGACCCAGTCTGTTTCAAACGAACTTATAGAGGCCTACTCATGTTCTAAGTGAGTAAGTCGAAGCGAAAAGGGGCATTTGACTTCAGCATCTTTCAATGGTGAAAGTCACTTTGGAAACAAGATCAGGAGCCCCAATGTAGCAAAACGGAATCCTTTTCAACAGTGGTTGATAGATCTATGCCTTCTATCTATATGATCTATGACTTGAGTATACTTTTGGAAGTATTAGTATTAGTAGAGTCTAGGTATTGGGAAGGGGGGTGGGGGTTCTTCCTGGATTAATGCAGAGATCTTGCAATGTAAACAAATTGCTAGGTCTCTGATTAATGTGTAGGCCTACACTGATAGAATTGGGAAAACATAGAACATGTGACAGTATAAGTTGTTTGAAACTTGTTAAGCTCACGTGCCAACAGAAGAAACGGGGCTGGTAAGTAGCCTACAGTCGAACCTGCCTTAACGGAAACCTCCATTAACGGAATCTCCCCGCTCCCCCCTTGATATTTCCTCTTTAATTACCTGTATAAAACGGAAACCTGTCCAACGCGGGAACGGAAAGAAAAATCCGCTCCCTTCCGAGGGTTTCACCTGTCTAAGACGGAAAATGCTTTGGCAGTTCAGCCCTGATTTGAAACAAATCTTGCAAGTTTGGTTCCGCCGGCTCTAAACTTAACGCTATGACCATGCCGCGGGCGAGGAAGGGGAGTATGGGTGCAATTTGGGGATGGATGTTACCCCTCATGTGAGCCCTGAGCGATGCAGATGGTCAGCAGTGTAGTGTGGATGGGAAATCTCACTACTGCCCATGAGAGTGCTGGAGTAGCGAGCCACTACGCAAACTTTCCTGGGTAGCCAGAAGCCAGAGGTGTGAAATTAGTTTGACCAATGCCTGCCACCCTGATCGTACGACCAGCCGAGAAAAGAGTTCCTCGAATCGTTGTTAACAATTACATGATGGCAGTGAGGGATGGCATTGGTTGACTGTGCTTGTTACACCAGTGGGTGGGGCTAAGGGTGGAAGTAATGGAGATGTTCAAATGTTTCTGTTTTTAATAGGTCAAACAGTGGTCCTGTGAAAAGCAAGCACTGGTGGTAATTGGATAAGTAAGACTGACGCATGTCATTATCAGACAGGATAGCAATTGAGAGGTGTGAAGTTTTGACCACTGCTTGCCGATAGGACAAGCGATCTTTGAAATTTTACTTTGATCCCACCGGCTGGGCCTTTGAACCCCCC
>NW_004797725.1:310832-312308 GCF_000002075.1 Aplysia californica | reverse complement strand
CACACACACACACACACACACACACACACACACAAACATCCATAAATCCCCGAGTCCGATCTCTTACAAATCCCCGAGTCCATAATGGAGGTTTATACAAAATGTAGTAAAAAAGAGGGTTTTTATAGTAGGTATTCATACAGTCGTGCTCGGGTATTCTTCTTGTAGACCATTCATCTTTCTGGAAGACAGCCTACACGTTTTAATATTAATAGATAGGCCTACATGTTTTTTGTTTTTTTTTAACTTCCCCATTCAGAAATCAAACTCAAGTCTTCTAATTGTCATGGGAAAGGGTTTTTAATTAACTTCTACGTACAGACTCTAGTACTTCTTTTAGCATGAGAGCATGAGTAAAGAACGCACAAAATTACGTGGAAGTACAAGTACTGGAAGACCCCATTGAGGTATGTCTAGGCCTACAACGTGCTCAAACAAATGGGCAATTGCCAAGAAATAACAAAGAAGAGATAGATTCGGGGGGGGGAGAGAAAACCACCAGTTGTATAGGCTTGCTCACTGATGATAATGACACTGAAATGATAAAGGAAAACTGGACCTTGAGTGGAGAGAAACTCATTGAAACACAATAATGGCTATTTAAAGCGTGTGAAAAGTAAGGCAAACAGAAAAGACTGGGAAAGAAATGTAGGATCCACTGTGGAAGCGCCCTACAACCAAAGATTCTCTACTACATGCAGTAAACTAGTAGAGAATCTTTGCTACAACCACCCACGATGAAAAGGGAATGAACATGAATCAGCCAATATCAGAAGAAGACCAGTAAGATTTATTAGATAAGTTCAGCTTGATGCACAATAAGGAGCTTTTGGACAGTTCCGATTATACACAAAGACTCCAAAGAGATGAGTTCAGAAAGCTCCCCTGCAGTTAATTAAAGGTAGGACACAAAGATTATACATGTAATGATATTCCAAATTATATAGAGGCCTACTAGTACTACTCAAAGCAAGTTAGGGATCACTACAGTTTTCACTATAGTATGTTGAGACTGTGTGACAAACAAATATTGAGAAGTTAGGTGACTGAGTTTATGTCATTGTAAGGAAGGGTCATCGATATTTACAATAATGAACAGGTTTGACACATGTCGGTTAATTTACGCTGCCTAGACAGGGTGAAAGGGGGGATAATTTCCCGTAAAATCGAAACTGTATTTGACAATCACTCACGTGATTTTCAGTGAGTGGTGTGGGTTAAAAACCAACTCAGGGGAATTCACGCTTCCTACACTAATGCCTTAGTGAGTTTGACGGTGTTAGGGGCATTTAATGCGGTCACATTAAGCGATTTTTAACAATGCCTCCAAGAACTTTCAAGAAGACGTCTGAGCAACGTCGACAGGGGACGAGCCCTTGCCAGGCTCCACGAAGGGATTGCTGTCCGTGAAGTACCAAGACGGCCTGCTGTCGAGTCACTCAGTGATCATCAGACTGAGAGACCCCCGCCCCCCCC
>NW_004797725.1:301429-310732 GCF_000002075.1 Aplysia californica | reverse complement strand
AGAGAGAGAGAGAGAGAGAGAGAGAGAGAGAGAGAGGAGAAAAAGAAAGGCACACATCACAAGAGACAACAGCTCCTGTTCATAATAATTATTATGGACAAAAAGAAGGGACAGAAGAAAACATGCGCGATGGATTTTTTTCCTGTTTTATTAGAGTACTTGCCCTTGAATCTTGAGGTTTCCCATTGGTGACATAACATTTCTCTGTGTGTTTTGATTGGTCGACTTCCAGCATTCCGCTGTATCTTAGCATCGATACGCACTGTTGATGAATGGAGGAAAGCGGTACAATGGGAGTGGGGTAGATCCCCATTGGAACTTTTTTCAGTGTCTTTTTCAAAATAAGGAAGCTGAATGGATAGTTGACACTTGTTGGTAGGTATGTTTATGAACTCCACTTTCATATTAAATGAGGGGGACGCATAATCACAAGGAATGTTGGGCGACAGCCATTCTGTCGTCCCAATGTCATGTAATAAATCATCAACGTTGATCACTCCTCCAACGTCAAGGAATAGAGATTAGAATCTAGATTCTAGATCTAGAGATGTAGAGATTCTAGATCTAGGTTTAGAGTCAATGGCGTCAATTAATGGTTATAGTAGTACTAGACTAGATCTAGTTACTTAAATACTTTGTTAGTTCTTTTGACTTGGAAGCTTTGAACTCGGGTGTTACTTAGCGAGAAGTTTTTGTCCATACCGTGCCGTATTCCTAGGGTAGTGGGGAAACAGGCACAGTATAGTGAAAATAAAAACCACATACATGATAATGAACGAAAGTGAAAGCCACCCTTTCATTAATCATGTCATGTAATAAGGAAACGCATTTATGAAAGCCTGCTTTCTTTCATTATCATTGTGGTTCTTATTTTGGAAGGACTTCTGTAACGAGCGACCACCCCATCAAACACAATAAAGAAGAGGCCTTAGAACCCTAACCATAACCCTACCCCTAACCCTAACCCTACCCGTACCCCTACCCTTACCCCTACCCGTATATCTACCCCTACCCCTACCCCTAGCCTTCAATTCTGATATGTCTCACAGTGGTCGCTTGTTACAGAAGTCCTCCCCTTATTTTCATTGTAAATGCCCACCCTCTACCCCCCAAAAATACAGATGGAAACCTAGCTGTTAAGAAACACTAGATATAATCTAGGTCTAGATTTAGATCTTCTATAGTGTATAGGCCTAGTCTCTATACTATAGCTAGAAATCTACTTAATTATATACATTATAATATAAATATAATATTTTATAATAAAATGACATATATCTGAGTTCAAAGTCAAAGAGCGAAACTAGATCTAGATCTAGATCTAAGTAGAATCTAGTAGATCTAGATCTATGGAATATTTCTAGATCTAGATTTCTACGTTTTATTCACTTTAAATATATAAAAAATTCGGGTAGTCTATATATACTAGATCTACTACTACAATTCTGGGTATATATAGATCTATGCTTAACTGCTTTGAAATCCAAATATCTCAGGAACTGTGAGTAAATTTTTACTTTCTCAAACTTTCATTCCAGCGCACAAATAAAAGGGAAAAGGGGGGAGATTTTAGTGCAAAGGGACAATTTTGTATATAGAACACTACCCAAAACAATCATTATCTGGAAATGTGGTAGTTAAATACCCAAATTCTGTAAAAGTGATAAAGTGTTGGAATCTGGAAAAATAAGCCCCATGCCGTGACCCTTTAAATTTTAAGGCCCATCTCTGCTCCTTCTTTGTGGATTATAGATTAACTGTTCCTCCTGTATGTTGCCCCCCCAAAATGCTAACCCATCAGCTGATGATGTAATACTTGGCCATAGATTAGAATTGAATATTGTACCCCTATAATAATATCCGCAGCAGGTGTCCGAGGTGCACAGCCTCTAGTCTATAGAACAATGTTATAGCAAGTAAGTATGAGAGGTTTGATGTTGATCTCCAGCTGCCTTGGGGCTGGATATGTTGAAGTTAAGTTATGTCCTTTGGAAAGTAATTAAGCTACCTAGGTCTACTTTTGATGTGTTTTAGAACCCCAATTTTATGCTCATTGGTAGGCTACTTTGTAATGGACAGAAATAGAGAGGATGGATTTTGGTTTATAAGCTAGGCACTGGAATCTAGGCTCTGTATGATATATACTGAGAGAACTGGAATGGTAGATTCTATGATAGATTGGTCATTAACAAATGTTCACCTTATCATAAAATTTTGTGAGCTATTGAACAGCTAGATTATTAACGAATAGAACATGATCTATAGTTCTCTGTAGATACGCACATTTTCATTTGTACAGAAGATGATATTTCATGAGGCCTTATATTTGAACAGAAATCTTAGGTTTTGGTTTGGTTTTGTTTTTTTCTTGTTTATGCTTGTCATGCATGAAATATCGTGAGTTTTATAAGAATACCATGATAAATATGAAGTTACATTTTCACTTTTTGCTACAGTTGTGATATTTTTTGTGCATAAATTTCAAGTCACTTTAGCATTGCTTTTTTTCTGTACTGTGTAGTGATTCCATGGAAGTGAGCAATTCTCACACGGCAAAATTATGAAAAGGAGCCTAAATAAAAATTTGCAAGTTTTATTCATTTCTGTTTCGTTATAAAATATGATGCAGCGTGGGGAAATCAGACGCTCGTCAAAAGAATGACAGTGAAGAAACTGGCATTTCCGCGTAGATTTTGGAATTTTCTCTGAATTTTTGTTTTTTGGCTGAACACCTTTCATGCCCTTTAAAGAACACATTTCTTTGTGGATTTTACTGAAAAACGCTGATTAAAGGCATAAAAGATATAATTTTTCAGTTTCCAGGGACTTTCAAGCTAAGGAAATAACGCAACTTTGGCGGCTGTTTCTCGCTTATTTTACCTCTCAAGCTACGTGACCCCCCACCTCCTTCAATTGCCAACGTAACTTTTACGCGAAATATAAACATATTTTTTTCCCATCAAAAGAAAGGCAAATGGACTGGCTTTAAAATGATACATAACTCCATATGCCCCAAAATTGACAAGTGCCTGATTCCACTGTGTCGTGACACAAATGATGTGTTAATTTCACTTTGGAGTGGAAATCACATAATAACCTGAGCTACCTTAGGAGTGAGAAGCATTGTTTCACCCTATGCCTTTAAATTTACTGTTATAATGCTGCCAACATTTTTTGGGTAAAGTTTAGGTGAAGTTTCCCTTCATAAAATGACTTATGCGACATAAAAGTTAAAATCTTCTTTCATGCCTGACAGGCATGGCTACCTCCATGTTGGCTCAACAGAGAGAGGGAGACACTGGGTGTGTTTAGTAAGTTGAGCATATTCTGAGAGGAGACATCAGATAAACTTTTACCCTTTTTGATGTGCAAAGACAAGGGGTCAAAAAGCTACATTTACTACCATATATATTGTCTAGAAGATATAGAAATATGAGGAATTTATATAGGGAGGGGGGAGATGGGAGTGAGGTATCCTGAGATAAAAAAGTTTTTTCTAGTTATGGATGTTTGAATTTGTCTTTCCCATGTGTATGCATTATATTATGTTTGACTGGCGAATTCTTTTGTTCGGCTTTGTGTTTTAATTTGGGAGAAGGATCAGAAATTGTTATTCTGCTTACTCCAGTCTGGTGATCAAGGTGTTTCTACTGAATCATCTGAATTTATATCAGGCTTATTTTTATTATCACATTTTATATGACTGTGTCTATGTGTGGAATTCATTTTCACAATCATTCCCAACCTTTGTATTTTTTAAAAACAAAAAACAGATAATTTGCAGGTTAATAGTCTATAAAGTCTATTCTTACCACATTATTGTGGCTTTTAATTAAAGGTCAATGCAATAATATTTTTGGGACTAAGTTGCTGTTCATTGATATAATATTCATCCTCAACATTATTGGAACTTGTACTAAGTTTAAATACAGCTTTTTAAGAAATTGTGTTACAATAAAACGCAGAGGAATGAGGCGCTCCTCAATTTTTGGGCAGGGGAGGTTATTGGTATCATTTTAAAACTTGTTCATTTGTCTATGTTTCAATGAAAAAAATACCCATCTATCTTGAACAGAAGTCGAGATATTTGCAATTGAACAAGGTGGGGTTGCCTGGTTTATGAGGTAAAAGTAGCGAGAAAATGGCTGCCAGCATTTGGTATTTTTCCATAGCATGAGAGTCCTTGGAAACTGAATATTTATATTTTTAAGCCTTTAATCAACATTTTTTCTGTAAAATACACTCAAAAAAATTGTTTTTAAATTGGCATAAAAGCCAAAGGTGTTGAGCGAAAGAACCAAAATTCAATAGAAATTGTAAACTGGCGATATCTTTGATTTAATTATTTTGATGAGTGCCTAATTTCAGCACGATACCTCACAATTATCTTGAAAGGAGTCACATTTGAGAAAAAGGCTTTTTTCCCTTTTATATTATAAGACAGTTTTTTCCAGATTCTGGTCAATTTATTTTAGTTCCCAGACATAGCCTATTTATAGTTTATAATCTTTGTTTGGGTAAAACAGTGATCTTGTTTTTGCATTGAATTTTAATTTTTCTTTTTTCAGTGCCCTTTAGCCTGTGCTCTTCAGGCAAATATGAGTGGGATACTGTCAGAGTAGATAAAATTGAGGAAAAATGAATCCAGATGCATATCGAGATGCAATGGATAGGAGCAGTATTCCCTATGATGGAAACCAGGAGGCAATGAAGGTTACTGCTGGTCTTGATGAATTGTCGCTCAAGAAACAGTTGCCTCTAAGGCAACAGGCAAACAAGCCAATGTTCAAGTACAACACATCTAAGACGCAGTCAGTGCATCTATTTAACCAGGGAGACATAGGGATGATCAGTAAAGATCCAGGAGGGGTTAATAGTTACAATTTTAGTGGGATGTACTATACAGGCAACATCAATGCTGCACACCAAATACTCACACTTGAAAGTACATCAACAACTCCAAAAGCTCCTCAGCATGCCTTGACCCAGGGGGTGAACAGAAGAACTTCCAACGCCTCTAATCCCTACGTCAGACCTGTGAGTGCGACTGAAGTGGCTGCTAATATCAATGGGGAGAAGGCTAGAAAGATGGTTGAAAGCACAATTTCAACAGTTGCAGAGAAGACCTCAACAGATGTAACCAATCATTCTTTGCAGAGAAATTCGTTCCTCAGACCATTGAGTGGAATTGGAGGAAACAAGGACAAATCGCTTACCAAGAAACAGAGTCAATCTCCAAGTGATGCACCAAATTCACAACTACAAAGGCAAAATAGTTCTGGGTCTGAATCCTCGGTGAAGCAGTACAATGAATCCAAAGTTATGATGAAGACGAAGTTCCAGTTTGCCAGCACAGCTTCCTCTTCTTTGTCCACTCCTTTAGTATCTAGTGTTGTCAACAAAGTCAGCGATACAGCATTACCTAAGAAACCCAGCCAAACCTCAGCTTCTCAAGGCTATGTGTCCCCGCCTGTGAGAAACCCAGACTACAGTCCAAACAAACCTTACAAAGAGGATGTCTCAAGCAAGGAGTCTAGTCCTGAATCTTACACTTGCTACACTGCACCGCCGCACAATATGACAAAGGCTTCTTCTGAAAACAGGGATGGTAACACATATGGTCACAAACCGAATAGAACAAATAACGCTGCAGGTAATTCTTTTTTTTATTACTTATCATAGACAAATGGTGATAGTGAATGCGATTATCTACTAAGGTGAACACCCCCCACCCACCCCCAAAGTAAAAAATAAAATAAAATAAAATAAAAACGTCTTTGAGCAGTATCCATTGCTTTGAGTAGCCTCATGTCACTGTCAATAGACTTTCAAACTTTCAAATGTGGCTACTAAATAGGCAAGCAGTTGGGCACAAGTATCTCTCTATGACAAATTAGATCAATATTTAAAGCATTTTGGTCCCCTCATAATAAGTATTCCATATAAATGGACAAACACATACTTGAAGGATGGAAGTTTTTAAAAATGTTTTTTATATATTTCTTAAAAATCAAGGATGGATAAAATTGAAAGGCTTCCTCTAAATCCAAAATATAATTAGGGGGACAGGAATCTGTGACAGCTGATGCAAAAAAAAAGTAGCACAGGAACCTCTTGAGTCTAGAGATGAAAAAAAAATGTTCTGTTTCATCAGTATTAAATAGCTATCTTTGTTCATGCTTGAAGAGGATTGTTATGATTGTTCCCAGTGCCAGTCATAATGAGTAGTTTTTCAGAATTAAGTCCACTGGAAGGAGTGCAGTTTAATTGGAGATATCTGTAAAGAAATTGGCCTGATGTTAGTTTTGTTTTCTCCTTGCCTTTTCTTAATTGTCAAAAAACATGTGACGAAAGTAGAAAGAATGCTACTGCATTGTTGAAAGTTCCATGAACTGTTTTATTTTTTGCCCATTCATATTGAGATCACAGTTGTCATTGTAATTTTATACTTTTTTCCACTGAAGCACTTTTTTCATATTGTAAGTTGGTACTTTTTAATATTTGGCATCTGAAAATTCATTTATCAAGACATACATGATGTTTTTGTGTTGAAAATCTGTATTCTTCTAGAGGTTACACATGTTGTATGACAATCGGTTTTTTTCATTGTAGTATGTAGCATTTGTGAGGCAGGTTCAGACACCTTATTTCTGTGAAGTGTCTCATTATACTGCTGACCTGGCAAGATCTTTTGGCGCTGAAATTAATATTGTCAGCATTTATTCTTAGGATTCCAGAAGAGAACCATTTTACTCTTGAGAAAATCAGGATTAAAATTTACTCCACCTGTGTGTTTAGGTAAATAAGCTTGCAACCACATTTTCATGAGATTAAGGCTTATTATTGGTAGTTTTTTTGTCGGGGTATTTGATGATCAATAGCTTTCTGTAATGGAAAATTGAGAAATGTATCGATTTTCTACCAGAAAATTTCAGCTCAATACATTTCATAAAGTTTTGTACTGACATGTTTTGCGATGTGTAACAAGCTTCATTTCAACTGAAATGCAGAATACCTGTTTTCAAACTTCACTATTACACATTTTTCAGAAGAAGCCACATATCAGAAGACCCCAGACAACCAATCTAAAGTCTCGGAAATATCTTCTCTCAAAAAGATGCCAGTGACAAATACTTTGACTGGAACTTTGTATTATAGGAAAGCAAGTTTGTCTGATCATTTGTCTTACAAGACTACCCCATCTTCAGCAGCCTTACAAGCCCAGAATGGATCTTTTACATCAGGCCAACTCACTGCAGATGAGCAGCAAGCAGAAAGTGCTAACAAAGCTGACTCTTCTGTTTCTCATGCAGAAATTGCTTTGAGCTCTGTTTCTCAGGTTACCAGCAAGCCACCTCTTAGCCGCCCTCCTTTCGAGCGTTCTAATGCTAGTATACAGTTGCATAATAAACCATTGTCTCAAGAGAAGAGACTGTCTTTGAGTCAGGGTTCCATTGACAGGGCTGGGTCAGTAGATGAGAAACAGTACCCCAAAAAATCAATCACTCAAGCAAAGCCCTTGGGCACCAAGCAATCTGGCAGAACTCCTGTAACTCCTGCGTCCAAACCTCTTGCTCCCCGCCATGCGCACTCACTCAGCAATCTGAAAGGCAGGGCAAAACCAGGGCCTGTTTTGTCGGCTTTAGAGCACAGACCAAAGGCTGATGGAGCTCCAGCGAAAAATTTCCGCAATGTTGAGAAAAAGATGGTTACTGCTTCAAAGATGCCCAGTTGGGATGATGATCTTGAAGAAGATGATGACGATGCTGAGGACAGTGATCTGAATGATGAAGATGATGGAAATGAGACCACACCATCTGGGTGAGTGTGCAATGAGTTTTCTCAAAACTTCTTGTAGTACTTTGTAGTATACATGATATATTAGTTGTCAAAGATTCCCAGAATGGCTTGCTTCAAATGCTCTAGGTCTATTGGTACATGTGTTGGGGCCAAGATGCTCCAGACAGTAGTCCTTGTTCAGTTCAGGGATAGTCTGTCTACCTTGAAATAAGGAATACCTGTTACCTGATCATGGCATAAATTATTCAGTGTGAATATATGAAAAATATTGAAGATCTCACTATTGTTTTTTTCTCCTTAATCACTGTCTGCCTGTCTGTCTGTCTGTCTGTCTGTCTGTCTGTCTGTCTGTCTGTCTGTCTGTCTGTCTGTCTGTCTGTCTGTCTGTCTGTACGCGTGTCTTACTATCTACCCTTCATTTCTTTTTCTTTTTTATCTCACTCTTCAGTCTCTTTCTCAACTGCATTATAATTTATAATAAGTTATTGTACGTAAAACGTTCTGGTTGATGTCCGTCACATTGTGCCGGTCTGCCGGCCTCCCGGCAGCGCCCGCCCCTCGCCCTCGGTCCTGCATGTGTGGCCGGGCTGTTGTCCCGCCATTAGTTACTGCCGGCACCGGGCATGGTAAGTGTTACTCTAACGGTTTCCGCTACTTAGTAGAAATAACTGTGTCAGAGTCGACTGGAGAACCCACTGTGGGTCACATCTGCGATACGCCTCTGTGCAGCGGGAGCAGATCGGTGGATTGGCTTTAAGCCCCCCGGATCGCTTGCACGGGTTGACAAGGCTTGTAAGTGCTGTCCTTACACCGGACTGCAGTTGTTTTATACGTAACATAATCCTCGAAAGCACGGATCATTTACCTAATGGTCGCAGAGAAAGGTCTGCGATAAGAATGAGAAAGAGAAAGGGCAGAAAAAGAATATAAATGGGGAAGAAAAGTTGGGATGAGAGCCGGGAAAATGAGAAAGAGGAGAAGGGTTTGCCATTGAATGGAATGATTTTTTTTGCCCCCCCCCCCCCTTTTTTTTCCCCCAATCAACATAATAAGGGGTGGTACTTCTGCTTCAGTGTTCATTTCTGATAGAGATGACCCACATATAACAGACTTGGTTGAATGCTCCGGGGGTCATTTTTGAACTTGGACAGTCCGCATTTCATTATTGTTGAGCTAGATACTTTAGATTCTGATTGGGCTAATGGCATGCGCAAAATAGAAACACTTTTAAAAAATCAATTCAATAACTGTCGTGAGGGAAGAAAGTGTGTGTATAACGTAAGGAATGTGGCATCTATGCTTGTAACTTGGCCCCAAGACAGCTTTGTCTCCATACTTCGGTCTGCGTTCGCTGCGTATTTTCGATGCATTTGAAAACACCATCGTCGGCTCTTCATGACCATGCGTTTTATTTTATTTTATTTATTTCGTGCATCTCGTGAAACCGCAAAGAGTTACGAATGTGCGTCGTACAGAACTTCTTTTGTAGTGGAATACCCCCCC
>NW_004797725.1:298526-300437 GCF_000002075.1 Aplysia californica | reverse complement strand
TCTCTCTCTCTCTCTCTCTCTCTCTCCCTCCCTCTCTCTTGTGCCAAGCCATAAAACGAACATTGACGCACCGATATGTGTGTCAAATTGCATTTCTAAACATGTCCCAGGTGCTGTTTTTATCTTAATTAAAGTATATTATTTTTAGTATTATATTGAGACAGTTGGGATCTAAGTCAATGCCTTAGAGCAGCGCTGTCGCCAACACAAAGGCTTAGGTTCGGATTTTGTTGCGTTTTATTGGTGGTGGTAGCCGTTTCTCATACTATTCTTGAGTTTGGCCAGTACATTGTATTTTTTGAGACCCCAAACCCACCGTTGGCAGGTTTTGTATCCTTCCCTCCTCCTCAAACGAAAAGAAGATTATTTACTTATTTGTACAAGTACTATGTGCTCATCTGGTTTGTCTTCCTTTCTTTTCTTTCCTAGTTATTGAGGTGTACATGATAGTTATTATTTTTAAAATTTTATTTATGATTTATTTGGAAGACATTTGCTTTGGTCACAGAACCATATAATCTAAACCGTTGAAATGGAGGCACTGATCTCCATTTTTAAATTTCATGTGGATTCAGTGAAGATGACGGGAATTTATTTGCGTTTATATCGTCTTAATGTTTTTATAGCTTCCAGCTTAATTGTGAATTTTCTAACTTAACTTTCGAGTACGTGGATCCATAGCAGTACCGTGAACTATCGTACTATTGCCCTAGTCCTACATACGTGTATATGTGTTGTCTGTGTTGCTTTGTGAGCGAGGCCTAGGCCCAACCAGTTTTCCAATTATGTCTTATCGTGTTTCTCTTGTGCCAAACACTATTATAACCTCTCATTGTGTTCCTTTATTCCGCTTATCCGTCTTGACTCTTGTCAAGAAAAACCATTTTGTACTTCCCGACTCTGTATATATTTTATGGGGCATACACAACCATCTACCGTAGAAGAGCCTTTTCAATATGTTTTGTGGGAGTGGGTCTTACGTGCTCTTTTCGCTGTTCCAAACGACTAATCAGAGTGACTGTTGAGCCCGGAAAAGCGCCTTCCTCTCCATGACAGTGCTGAAAGCAATGATAGGAGGGTGTCTCTTCGATAAGTCTCGATTCCCCCCCATCGAAGCCGATAAAGATCGATCTCTTTGTTTATACGCTTCATCGATCCGCCGGCCCTGGTGACGCTGGAATATTTACAATACTCCTTGAACAGATTTATGGCTGCCCGTGTAGTGCAGGGCATGGGCTGTTCTGTGTGCCGCTGTTTGCTGGACCGAAACACTCGAGAGAACAAGCTCCTCAACGGTCTCGAGAATCACTCGAATCGCGAAGAGAGACCCCTCTAAATAGAGCAGGAAAAATGTCGACGGCACCACTTTGACACACACAGTAGCAGATTAAGAGCATGCACTGACGTCAGTCGTGGAAATTAAATTTGAATCATGACGAATATTCCTTGATCTTCGGTTTTTAATCTCCCTATCGAATTGATTTCCCTGCCTTCGAAGGACTGCTTTATATTATAGGATTTCCGTGACAGATACGAACAAATCTGCTCTCAATCCCGGGGTGCCCCACGAATGGGGAATTAAAACCCTGGAGTGCGTTTTGAGGGGCTGAGGCGTTATTCATTGACGATCAATGTAGATCATGGTGTTAGGCGAGAGAAGCCGACACAGGGAAACAAACGGATCTTCGTGGCCATGAACGTTTCAAACGCTTTTCGGAAGAAAAAAAATGCTAATAAAAATTAAGTGCATTGATGCCCGGTTTTCTAATCGCTTGAGCCCTTTTTGTTCCGTCTTTTATTTGGATTAAAAAGACGAGTTGTACCCGAAAAGAAGAATACGAATGAACGAGTGGGGTGCAAAATCTCTCTCTCTCTCTCTCTCTCTCTCTCTCTCTCTCTCTCTCTCTCTCG
>NW_004797725.1:259850-297391 GCF_000002075.1 Aplysia californica | reverse complement strand
AAGTGGAGACAGAGAGAGAGAGAGAGAGAGAGAGAGAGAGAGAGAGAGAGAGAGAGAGAGAGAGAGAGAGAGAGAGAGAGAGAGAGAGAGAGAGAGAGATATGGAAAAGCTCAAGACACTGCCGTGTCGGATGTTCGAGAAACCTGTCAGAATTTCTAACTGCAGTCTGGACAGTTTCGGACTTGTAGTCCCAACTCCTGATTAGATTATAGATTACAATCAACCAATGCAGAGCCGCGTTAAGGCGAAGCAGGTCCTGTCGAATAGGGTCGCATAATCGGGACTCGCCAAGGGTCAATCCAATGGCCACTGTGTTAGGGCGACTGTAGGTTCACCGTCCCTGTAATTTACAACCCTGTCCTCTCGGCCACCGCAATGACGTCTTATCTGTCCGTGGTAAGGGCAGTGCAAGGAGCATTCACACATTTGTAAAGGGTTTACATTAGCCCCCTATTCACGGGATAACGTTATCGGCCAACTATATAGAGGAAGTGGCTGACGGATCTGGCCAGGGGAGCTTGCAAATTAATATGGCGGATCGAATGAAGGCGAGGAGTGGTCAGGGTGGCATTTTGGGGAGAGGGTGCGCGTGATGTCAGAGGCGTCGGTGACTTAGGGGTTAGTCCCTCGGACTTTTAACCATAAGGTCGTGGGTTTGAATCCCGACGTTGGGTGCTCGGGTAAAGCACTTTGCGCGAATTTTCTTCATTTCACCCAAAATGAAATGGGTATCCGGCTATAGACAGCGAAAGAATTCATCGTTTTTTTGTCTTGTTTTTTATTTGCGAGCTCATGCAATGCACAGCTTGCACTGTATGCTCCCAGAGAAGCCAAAAATATTTCTGAGTGTTCTAGGGTCTGTTGGGGTAATAATAACCACAAAGCGCATGCTGTAGAGCGGGGATATAATGCGCTATATAAATGCAGTTATTATAGAGTCTTATTTATTGGGAAAGTGAGGTGGTTTGATTAAGATTTATTGAGAAGCTTAGTGAGCTCTCTCAAGGAGTGGCGGGTTCTTTTGCCTTTTTTGTGGTTTATATTTGAGTTTTTCATATCACCAATTGGGTTCAGCTTAGCGTTGTAAATTATAGCCTACACATAATATGTATTATCAGTTGCAGGGTTATTATTTAATGTAGATATATTTCTTTTAATTAAAAAAAATGAAACGCGAAAAGGGGGGGGGGGGGGAGGGGGATGTACTATTACGTTGTGGAGAGTTTTGGGGAGAGGTTAGAGAGAGTTCAGAGGGACTTTGTCAAAATTGTAAACCACCACCCCCCCCCCCCCCCCCTGCCCACGTTGGCGAACACTGAGTTTCGGCTCCTCCAGAATAGTGAAGTGGTGTGCGGATACAGTGAAGTGGTCTTGCTGCCTTTCTTCGAGTCTCCTCTTTTCTTTGTTCGATACCCTAGTGTAGGGAGGTACACATAGATAGCTGAATGTGGGTGGTTGGTGGATGCTCCAGTGTGGTCTGTTCCTTCTTTCCTGTCAAACATATTTCTTCCTTATCTGCCTGCTTTTTTTTTGTATTTCACAGTATGTTACTACTCTCTACTTCCACTTCAGATCATCGGCACTTCTATATTATTTGACGCATTGTGTTGGAAGTGCGGTATAAATTTTTATCAAAACTAAAAATAATGTTAAATACATGTTGCTGTGTGCAGCTGAGCCGAGCAGAATGACTCATTGCGTGAGAACAGACCTTAATCTATGGCTTGGATGCTCTGCCTGTCCCCCTTTTGATGGCCATGAGCGAGCCCCCCTCCCCTTTCCCCCAAATTCTTCTTCTATTTGGGTACTTTGCTCTTATATTCCTGAAAAGTCTAGAGAAGTTCAGGGATTGCAGATACCGGTACTCTCATGTTTTTTGTTTTTTTTAATTGTAAATGATCATACAAAATAAGTGTCCAGTCTTTGGAGAGCTCAGGTGTACATCTACTTATCTTGCAAGATACCTTGCTATGACGTTGAGGAATATTGTTTGATATGTTTTGTTGTTTGTAGTTGTCAGTGGTATGCAGACTCATTCTTTGACTCCTAGTCTTATGATATGATTCCATAACATTGAAGCATATTTTTTTAGCTTTGGTGTAATCTGACCTAGCTCCTCTTTGCTCCTGCTGATGCCCTCCCCCTCCCCTAATATCTGTTCACAGTTACTGGATTTGTTGCGGGTTGTCTTTGTTTTTTTAGTCTGAAATCTGAAAGACTTACTTTTTTCCTTTTTCATTTGTGTGAAATTTATGTCAGCTAAATTTTGTTTTTCTCTCAGAGAGAGGCTGCCTGGAGATGGAGAAGCAAGCTTTGAAGACTATGATGATGATGAGGATGATGATGACGGCGATGCTCTTGACAATTTTGAAGGCAGTGTCTCTGACGGTGAGCTGTTAAAGAAGTTAATACTTCTACTGAAGGTCTTTTATTTTGCTATGTTTGGTGCTTGAGAAGGTATCTACTAAAACCATACAAAGAAAAGTTACAAACATGTTTAGAACTGTCAATTTTTATAAAAGAGATGTTAAATGAAATGATTAGTCTCAATTCCAGAAGATCATGAGAAGTTGCGGTTGTTTAAAAGAAAGTTCTTTGAACTGGACAAATTACCTGTACATTTGTGTATATCTTGGCACACTTTTTGTGATAAGTTCTCAGAGCTGCACAACTTACCAATTACTTGTTTGATAACATTCCTAGTAGGGCTATGTTTTATCAAAGATTTCTGCAGTGTCTCTCTGTGTACGAGTTAAAAAGTCCAAAGCAATGTCTCTTCCTTTTTTTTCTCCTGCAACTTGTCAAACACCAAGGGCTAATCAACAGTGAGAACAATGATGCTGTTATTGTTTTGTATTTTCATTGTTTACCGCCCTTCTAAAAACTTTTTTTTTCAAGAGAAGTGTCTCTGTATGCGTGAAGATTGAAATAAAGTTCCAAATGTTGATCCACAGCAAAATGTGATGATATTGACGTGGAAATTTTATTCATTTCTTCGTATCAAAAGGGGAATCGGACGGGTACTCCATCAACAGCCGTGGCTCATCAGACAGACGGTCAGCATCAGGTCGACCCATGACCTCACAGTCAGCTGGGATAGTGGGAAAACAAGATGAACTACTGGGGGAGAAAGTGAAAAGCCAGGCACGGCCAGCAACTGCTTCAGGAAATATAGTGATTAAACCCGCTCTGAGGTTCAGCTTGTTCAAGAATATTCCACCGACTGTCAACTTTGTGGGAGAAGGAGAGAAAAGTATGATATTTCACTTTTGTAGAATCAACTGGACACTAAATTATTGTTTCATTGTCATATGAATTAGATGTATTTAGTTACACATGTCCTTCAATATTGAAATTTAGTAATGATAGGGATGATAATAATGATGAAGATTTGAAACAGACAACACCACACTCTCCTCAAGACTTGTAGAACTTGTACCCCAGACTCAGCATAATTGTCAAAATCAGGAATCATTGACATTATCAAGATTGTGATTGGCAGGTAGAGACAGAAAGTTCTTTCTCCCTTCGATGCCCTAGAGGTGCAAGGGGAAGGATAAAGTAAAGTAAGTAAGTAAGATTGTCAGGTTTTCATGTCATTGAAGTAATGAAAGTTAACAGGGTAGGTGTGAGTGTCACAATGAATTAAAGTCTTTTTGCTCTCATTTTAATCATTACAGCTGAGCAGCTACCATGGGAGCTTCGAAAACTTTTGAAGTGGAAGATGAGCCCAATAACACCAATTGTTGTGAAACGGGCAATAGGCAGAGTTGGTTTCAGGATATCTAAAAGTGAGTATTTAATAAAGGATATTGATGACCAACCCTCCTTGTATTTCAAAATACTTCTAAAGATGAAACAGTTGGAGGGTAACTATTTCATTCATAGCAAGATATTCAATGCCCCAATTTTTTATTTTTACCTAAGCTATCTGTTTATTTCTGCTTCTTTTTGTTTGAAATAGCTATAATTTGTTGAATATCCTTAAAAAAAAAAAAGACTTTATCTGCCCTATAATGACTGATCTGTTAAACAGAGCTTTTATAGAATTGTAATAGTCTCTTTAAAGATGATGCAAATTGGTTTTATTGTAATTTTAAAAAATAATTATTTCCAATATACCCAAATGAAAATACATCACAGTTATCTTTGAAAATGTATTTGGAATTTGGATTAGATTTCTATTACTTTAAGAGGTGTGTGATCTTTTTTCATGCCTTTTCGTTTTTACAGCATACATAGCAAAATTTGTTTTCAGTATGTGAGAACGAAACAGTTGTATCTTTTCCCTATTAAATGTAAAAGACCTTTCTTATAATGTTGAGTATTTATTTCCCCTTCACCCTGTCTAGGAAACCATGACTGGCTTGGCTGCTTCGGTAAACACATGAAAGCTCAGTGTTTCAAATCACTCCGAGAGTATCAAAAGGTAATAAATTGAAGAGTCGGATGGGCTGACAAATTGAGAAATAGAGAAGAAAAGAAAAAGAGAGAGAGAGAGAGAGAGAGAGAGAGAGAGAGAGAGAGAGAGAGAGAGAGAGAGAGAGAGAGGATGAATGAAAGAGAGAAAGGATGAATGAAAGAGAGAGGGAAAGAGAGAGAGAAAGAATGAATGAAAGAGAGAGAGAGAGAGAGAGAGAGAGAGAGAGAGAGAGAGAGAGAGAGAGTAAAAAGAGAGAAAGGATGAATGAAAGAGAGAGAAAGGATGAATGGAAGAGAGAGAGGGAGAGAGAGAGAGAGAGAGAGAGAGAGAGGATGAATGAAAGAGAAAGGATAAATGAAAGAGAGAGAAAGGATGAATGAAAGAGAGAGAGAGGGAAAGAGAGAGAATAAGAATGAATGAGAGAGAGAGAGAGAGAGAGAGAGAGAGGAGAACAGAAGGGAAGTGAGCAGTCAGTATGCACAGACACATTTTTTAACTGTATTTTTCCTATTTCAATTGCAGCTGAACCATTTTCCAGGATCATTTCAAATTGGAAGGAAAGATCGCTTGTGGAGGAATCTGTCTCGTATGCAAGTGCACTATGGAAAGAGAGAGTTCAATTTCTTTCCACATACATTTGTTTTGCCTGCAGACCTGAAGCAGTTAAAGCGTGCTTGGGAAGATGGGAACTCCAAGCAGAAGTGGATCATAAAGCCAGTAAGTGGTCTTATATTTTTAGAATTTTAAAGTAGGGCTGGGCAATGAGTCGCTTTAGCAATATCCGGATAAAATATTAGTGCACCTCTTCGGCGATTAAATGTGTTATGAAACGCTTCGGCAAATGGGTTGGAACCATTTCAACAAATGGGTGCACCCACTTCGGCAAACGGGTCATGAAAGAGAGTTTAAGAGTCTGAATTCAGATCATGTTTCTCTGAGAATTATCTGGTTATCCGTATTTTGCCCACCACTAGTTCAAAGGTAGTTAACGGGAGGAGCTACCCTTGAGGACCTTTTTCTATGTCTGTTGCCCAAGATCAAATCTAAGTACACATATGAGTTAGGCATAGTAAAATCTCTTGATACGCCATTTTATTTTGGCATAGCCACAGCGGTTGCTATGGAAAGGGCCGCCATCTTGAAAATAAACAATGAATTTCAAATCCCTAAGGCTTTCTTATTTACCGACTAAATTTGACCAAATGTGGTGAGAGTATACCTGAACCAGACCCTATCAGAGTAACAGCAAGCTTATTTCAATAAGTGCAAAAGAAAAAAATATATGAGAATTTTCCCAAAGTATAAAAAACTTTAAAAAACTAAGGAAGGAGTAGGGAAAATACGGCAAAAAAATTTCATTTTGCGAAAACTGACTATTGTTGTGAAAATTCACTATATTAACCCGTCGTCATGTTTTCAAAGGCAATTTACGTGGAGAATAACACTTTCTCAAATGTATCCATGCTATTTTTGGACAAAAAACTGGTTGATCTTCAAAAATCAGCCAACAGAAAATTTGCATAGCCTGACCCAAAATCTGCCAAATCAAGGGTCGCTCCTCCCCTTAATATGGCATTCTCTCTCTATACTTAATTGAGCTTCAAAAGGCAACTGTTGTCTTTGATTTCGCTTTGTCTTACATTTGACGGACAGCTCATAAAGTCTCCTGTAATGTATTTTATTCCAACTTTGAAAATATGAATTTTGAAATCAGAAGTATGTATTTTGTTAGAGATTCTAGATTTCCCTAGTGGCTGTCTATTCTGTTTTCTGTATAATAATGTTTAATACCCCAGGCTTGTTTGCTGCTCAATATTTTCTTTTTATGTGTACAGATGTTTTCGCTCCCTCCCATCCCCTTCCTGGCTCTTCTTCTTCCTCCCATTCTTCACATTCCCTCCTCCATCTTGCGAAAGACGTATATGTCATCAGATTTTCATATTACAATTTATACAGTACAACTGTTGTGTTTTATATCACTTTTTGTCTTGCTATTGTCCAGCCTGCTTCAGCCAGAGGTATTGGGATCAGAGTTATCAGCAAGTGGTCTCAAATCCCAAGAAGAAAGCCAGTCATAGTGCAAAAGTGAGTATCCTTCATGCATACCATGGCTGTGTCAAGAAAAAGATTTCTCCCCTGAGATGTTGTCATATTTTATGTACATGATAACAAAATTTCAGCTGTTAAGTACATTTTGGAAGAAAATGTAGAACTTGATGAGTTTTTTTTGGTTTCAAATGCAGAGTTACGGTTCCAAATTTGGTGTGTGATTTTAGTGAATTTAGCATAGTAAAAAAATTGTGTAAATTTTTCTAAAAATCAAGTAAAGGTTGTATGTTACGTCACTTTCGATAAGTTAAAAAAAAGAAAAATCAGAACATCTACTTTGGTTCTGTTATATTTTTGTTATCTATTTTTTAAAAAGTTTGAATGGCATGAGGAAGTTGGGAATGATAGCCAAACAATTGCCCTTTGATATATGTGATATCTAGCCGCTTTAATTTAGATTTTGAGCAGTGCTGTACTGCCTATTATGACGGGTAAAAAACACAGATGTCCTTTCTCATGCTTGCTAGGTTATTTCATTAGTTGTGGCCGCCCACTGTTCATCTTAGTTGAAATGTATTGATGAGCATTCTGTGTGTCTCTTCTCAGGTACCTTGCTCGTCCATACCTCATCAATGACAGCAAATTTGACATGAGAATCTATGTGTATGTGAGTTCGTACGATCCCCTCCGCATCTATGTGTATGAAGACGGCCTAGCTCGTTTTGCCTCTTGCAAGTAAGTATTGTGTGTACATTTTAGAAATTTCCTAGTGCATCTATGATAAATAAAGTTTTTTTTTGAAAACTTCGGCTTTCCCATGGAATCAAGAAATTTTCATTATGTGGATGATTTGTGCAATAATGAACATGGGCTATAAGGGATTAAGGAAGGCTTTGAATTGGAACTAATGTTAATGTGATTGGAAATTTGATCATGATTGTACATTACTGTTTCAACTATAACACTGAGTTCTTCAGTAAAGACTGGTCGCAGGATAGGCTTCATGAAGAAAATGATTGTCAAACCTTTTTTTAAGAACCCGATGTCCACAAATGCAACTAATCACTTCATCTTCAATCTATTTGAGGAATCCTCGTTGTTCTCCTTCAGCCCTACTTCAGATGATGAAGGAGGTGGGTTACATTGTCTTCAAACAAGAGAAAAACTCAAAATGCACTGGAGGCTTAAAATTGTGGAAGGGCATGAAGTCTTGGTATTTCAGTTGATTTGTGGCCATCGTGTCTGAGATGAGGATTTTGTTATTCCGTCGTTTTCCTCCCACAGATACTCTTCATCCATGAAGTCACTGAACAACAGATACATGCACCTCACCAACTACAGTGTGAACAAGAAGAACGCAGAATACCTGAACAATACAGACAACACTGTATGTCAGGGGCATAAATGGTAAGAAGGAACTCGTACAATACTAAGGGAATGATATTTTGACCACATGATCTTTGTGCAGGTTATGTCATTTTTCGTCTTTTTTTTAGTTTGCTCAGGGTTTTTTTTGGGGGGGTCTTTTCGTGCATCTGCTCCCTCTTTGTTCTAGTGGCTGTAAGTGAGCTGAAGGTTGTAGCCAGTCGGCTATCCTGCCTACTGGGAGGGTTTCTCTCCCTCTCTGGTAGGGCGCCACATTTATGTCACAATTCTTTTTGTGTAGGAGAAGCATTTTTGTTCTCTATTTACTTACCTTGTCTTCTACTCAGTTCTCTTTCATACTGATCTGTAACCCTAAAATTGAATAGTTTCTTCAAAATTGTATTATTTTCTATCTAATAGGGTGTTGCACTCATTCAAAAACGAAAATGACCAGACCTGATGAATCACAGAAAGACATTTTTGACATACATGTACTACTCACCTTGTTTGTCCGTTTGATGAATGGTAGTTTTATTTAAGGAATTATGTCTGTTTTCATGAGCCAAATATGTTAACTCATAATTTTGACTACCTAGTTTTAGCTGTGATTTTGAATAAGGTCTGAAGAACTGTTAAGGGTTGATGGTTGTAGTTTTGTTTACGAGAGTAATCAAGTAAAAATACGCGGTTTCGGGTTTCCTTTATTTCTATTACTTTGCATAGGACAATGTCTATTGAATCCCTTGTTTACTGGTTATATTGGAAGCCATCATTAACAGTAAGCAGAATTGTTTAATCATGGGTTCTTTTTCTGATTTTTCAAGGAGTCTGAAAGCACTATGGAATTTCCTGAAACGGCAAGGCATCAACACAGCTCTCATCTGGGACAATATACGAGACCTCATCATCAAGACTATTATATGGTAATGTGGTGACTTTCTATTATATGGTAATGTGGTGACTTTTGGATTTTAGTTTCTACATAAGAGCAAGTCTTTGAGCACAAAATGAATAAAAAATGTTATTATTATGTTTTTGTAAGCCAAGTTACTGTTAATATCAGTATAAGTAAATTTAGACCTCCCTTTTGGAACTGACTTGACCTAGTATGTAGAGCCAGGGTCACTGGGGGACTCATAGCGGGGATGGTGCTATGTCTTACGGGATCATAAAACTGCTGGCTTTGATCGTCTGTGTGCTCAAAGAAATAGGGGCCTATACTTCACTTTAACCTTTTTAGTAATTTATACTGAGAATGAGGACTGAAATTTACTGTCACACCCTCTGCATCGAAGGTGTCCCACAAAATGGGTACTGGTAATGAAAATTTTTTTTAATGGAAGTCCCTTACGGGCTGAAAATATATATGCCAACAGTGTTACTGGCGGTAATGTCTTTTTTTATGTAAGTATGAGAGGTGCAGATTCATTCAATGTATTTTACTTAATTACGGCAACATTTTCTGTTTTTCAGTGGTGACTCTGCTATCAACAGTATGACCAAGTCGAATTCTCGCAGCAGGTATTGCTGCCATGAGTTGTTTGGTTTCGATATTCTCTTGGATGAGAACCTCAAACCTTGGATTCTGGAGGTTAACATATCTCCTAGGTATGTATCCTTAACTTAAAACAAGCTTAGCAAAAGGAAGCACATATTGTAGGTAGACTGGCAGGCTTTAGGTCTTATGGCAATTGTTCAGAAAAGTTTGGACAGTATATAGCAGTATTTGAAATGTACTTTGTAGTTTTTACACTTTATCTGGTGTTTTAAGATCAGCTCTTACTATTGTTATTCATTTCCAGATGCTATTCTTAGCTAGTATGACGTTTATAAAGGTTGAATTTCCATATGGGTTGTTGGTGTGGGTTCTAGTCCTATCAAAAGTGTATCGTCTTATCTCTCTTCCTTTTCTTTGTATGTTGCTATTCAGTAACTCCTCTAATCGTCAGCTCTTATATGACTTATTGGTGTTGCAAATGCCGTAAAATTCTTACTAAAACTAAAACTAGTTGTGTCAGTGAAATGATGATTTACCATTAATCTTGTAGCAGTTATGTCTACATCTGCCTACTACCCTAGGTTTGCCTGTGTTGTATTTAATTATTTATCTATAAATGATGCGTGTAGTATGCGGGAAGCTTTGTTTTAAATGAATCTGATGATTAAATATTCTTTTAGTTTACTTTGAGTAAAGGGAAGCTCAGTGACCAATAATGGCTACTTGGTTAAGGAGAAAGGCAAGGAAGACAGAAAATAATAGAGAAAACTAAAAGACTCGCCTTTGGTGATCTCTAACACCCCCATGCTAATTCTGTCTCAGTAATGTTTTGTTATAATTTTTAAGAGGTCTCGTGCTGCAAATTGTAAGATTTTCTTGTCTTTTAGTTTGCACTCCAACTCTCAGCTTGACATCAACATCAAAGGGGGCATGATCAAAGACTTGATGAATATTGCTGGGTTTCGACTACCTGATGAACGTGATGCGTCCAGTTCTGGATCAAACACGGATTTCAGGTACGTGACATGTTGGATGATTGGATGACTATTTCTAGTTTATAAAGTTCTGTAGTATCAACTTCGAAGAAAGGGGTTTATCGTTTTTAGTACTTTAGATTAGTTGCTTGAGAAAAAAGTATGATTTTTATTCTCTTCTATTTCATACTTATTTTCCCTTTGAAAAGATACATTTTGATTTTCAGGTAGAAATGTTACCTTTTAGGGTAGTTTTATATTGTTTCATATTATACAATTTTGTTTAGTATATGTAACCATTTGAACAGCATAAACCACCTTTTTTTAATTATTGTTTTAGCTCTTATATTATGCTCAGATGGTATTCAAATCTGTTCCCCAACTCCTTCTCCACATTTGTCTCCTTCAGTGCACATGTTCCACCCAACAAGTACTGCATGGACAAACGACTATTCACAAATCAGCTTTCTCCGGATGAGAGAGCCAAACATGCCTATTACTGCCAAAAACACCAGGATGAGGTAATACCACTTTTTAAAAATACTTGACGAGACTTTTTCTTTTAGCAGAATGGTGAAATTCCATCCTGTATAAACTGAAAACGGTTTATGAGTACCAATGTTATAGTGTCAATTTTTTAGGTTTTGTTCTAGTCTAGAGAGGTCAAAGTATGTTCAACTGGTGCAGGTAGTTTTTCTCTCTCAGATGTTGGGTTTTGCAGTCGATTACATAGTTTGTATTTTTTGTCCAATCTGGCTTACTCGCTCTTAGTTGGCATTCTTTCTATGATGGGGCATGCTGCCTTGAAGCTGGCGTGTTATCTTGAGCCGGTCTTTTATTCTTTCGCAGAAAAGTTGCCTTCTATCTGAAGTGTTGTCTCTAAATTTGCATGTGACCTCAATGATGACTTGTCATTTCAGCGGCTTTGTATGGTCTCTAAGCCAGTGTGTTTGTTTTGTTTGAGCTGGCATGGTATCTCTAAGCTATCTTGTATTTTGAGACAAGCGTATAGCCTCCAAGCCAACCCATTATCTTTAGGCCAACTTTTTTTATGGGTGGTTGGCAGGTGTTCTGATGTTGGTTCTTCCTTTCCCATCCAACATCTCTTGTCTTTATCTCATCTCCTGTTTTTTGTTTGTTACTCTCTAATAACATCTCTAATCTTTGTCACTTATGTGACCAATTTGTTTGTAAGTGCTGTAAAACTCTTGCTTAAAGAAAAACCCCAAACAAACAACTTGTTGCCTCTAAGCCCATTTGTTTAAACGGGCTTGTTATCTAAAAGCTGGTGTGTTCTTGCTGTGCCAATGTAGTGTCTCTGAGTAAGCACTTTGCTTCAAAGAGCACAAGTTATCTCTTAAACTGTCGTATTATCTTTGTCTTAGCTTATTTCCTGTCATTTGGCCAGATGTCTTTCTTGTTTCCTCAAAGTTGGTGTTTCATCTTTACACTACTATTAGTACTATTTTAAAACAAATTCTCAAAGGTGTTCTATGTCATGTCAGAGTAATGTGTCTCTACTTTGTATTTTATTTGCTTAAAACACATTGTTTCTGCACTGAAGAAGAGAAGAGGCTATTGTTTGTTATTACACTTTTATAAGCATAATAACAATAAATGTGACTACACTGTACAATGAAAGTTTGATGCTACAAAGTGAAGCCCTAGCCAGATTAAGCAGGATCATGAACAACAACTTCTTTCTGTGAAATCTATTGAACTGAGAGTGAATGCATTGTCTTCTTAGTTCAGTGAACTTGATCCTTTCTTGTGTCGTTGGTGACTGTTCTTTATTTTTGTCTTTATAAGATTGAGTTGGGTTTTTTTTCCAACTTTGGTTCTGTTTGGGCTCCGGAATAATGAAAGACAAATGATTACCTAGAAAAGAAAAGTAGTTTGATATTATCTGGACTTTGTATAACTATGCTTGCCGTTTCACTTGTTTGAAAAGTAAGATGTTAAGGCTTTACTCCTCCTTTCTCCCTGCCCTTCCCCTCCCCCCTTACACAGCTCCAATTCCTCTCCTACCTGTCAATGAAGCAGAAACATAGAACTCCTGTCACAGCCTCAGATTCTAACATTGCCAGAGAACATCAAGTGTGTATGGCTACAGTTCATTGTATCTTAGAGCTGGTGCTACTGCAGAAGATTTGCCTTTGCTCTCCCTGCCACCCTTACCCTTCTTTCCCATCTTTCCCATTGTCACTGAGGTGCTATCAGGACTTTGAAAGGGACTATTTTAAGAAAGATGTAAAGCTTTGTCAGTTGGTTGTTTACGTAAATAGGCCTAGCTCATTCAGTGCAAGGGGAAAACTATTCCAAGACAGGCCCCGCCAATATGCGACCAACATTAATTTTATCCTCTCATTCTGCCTGTTTGTCATTTAAGATAAGAAAAATTACCCTTTCTTTAGTCCAAAGGAATAGACTAGACCTAGGGTCATATTAAAAGAAAGATCAAGGAGACCTTGGGTTTTTTTAAACTGTCTTTGAGTTTGAGGTGTTTTTGTAGAATTTTGTGGTTATGTTTTTGTTTTTAAATTTTGTTCCTCGATCATTGGAAGTGTTTAACTTCTGAAAGATATTGAGATGGTACAATGAGGGATGTAATCCTTGATTCTATCATAGAAATGGATCGCAGCACTATTAGTTTGATTAGTGACAGCTAATACAGTATCAGTAAATAGGGAAGTGACGTAACGTCTACTCATTCACCTGCTGGTAGCAATAAGCAAGCTTATTTGTTTTGATCCTCTGGTTTTGGTGGCATTAACGCTGACCTGAACCAGGGTAAACTGTTGGATTTACACTGGCTAAATAATGTATTTTTAAAAAAAACTGTATAATTTGTTCATTTATTTTGTTTTATGATTATTTTCGGGAGTTGACCCAATACCACATAAAGATGACAAAACTGCAAAATGAGAGATGGGAGTTCAGCACTGAAATAGTGAAATTAAGATTTGAAAAACTGGCACTACTACTTAGTCCTGCTCTTTAGACAGTTGAAGTAATGCTCCTAGTACAGGTTGGGTTTCAGCAATATATCCACAAAATTAAAATATCTTTTGCTTTCTATGAACATTATAGACATCTAAAAAGCAACAAAGATAATGGGGAGGGGGGGGGGGTATAGACAGATGCATTGATTCTTGACATAATCATTGCTAATATTTACTGTCGTAAGCTGACAAAATGCCTTTTTTTCATTTTTTTCCAAAATGTTTTATTTGCTAAACCGAAAGTCTTTCTTGTGGGAAAAAATCAAAGTGAAACTGTGACTAGATCTAGTTGTTGAATAAATTCAAATTCAAATTTCGGAATCACTTTATTTTTAAATGGTTACGCTGACAAAAAAAACTCTTTTTCTCAAAACTGCTGTGAAGAAAAAAGGTGTCTTGTCATCTTACAGCAGTTTAGCGTTTCTTGTTCTTTTGTCATGGGTATTCTGATTGGAGGCTCTGGTTTCAATAGATTTTTTTATAATGTAAGGTGCTCCATGAATACTTTTTCAAATAAAAAAATCATTACACTAAAACAAAATATTTGAATTTTTTTTGGTGTAAAATGAAAGTCCTCATGTGCATTGTATTTGCACTTTATAAATATATTTGCTTCTCTCTCGTGGTGTGTTCTTCTTCCATTACCTTTGTAGCTTTGAATAATGGTATTAAATAGAATCAATCCTTCGTCATGCAACTGACACTTTGTACTCATGAAAAATTAAGTTGGTGGAACAGAAGTTGGTTCAAGCTAAATTTGCCCCGTTTTTGCCTCTGACAGAAGCAGTTTACAAAATGTTGATTCATGTTTTTATTTGCTTCTTTAAGATTATGGTGCTGATCTGTCCAAATCTTATTCATGTGCTGAACATCATTGTTCACGTCAGTTTGGGAGCAACTATGATAACGCTGAGTCTGTGCCGTCTATTACCACAAACATAATGGGAATGATATTTCTGTTGTCAGAGTATTGTGTTACAATTTACACCAAGATATTGATCCCATGGACCCTTCCACCCCATACACAGGCCCCTCCATGCACCTTGACACTCAAATGTACTCACATGCATACACGTACACAAATCACTCAGAGCCATGCTTTCTTTCAAGGGTTTTGACATAACTTTGAAATAGGTTTGTAATTTGCATTAATATAAGGCTAGGTTAGATTTTATCTATATATATTTTAGTTATGGTGAGTGCTTTTTTCATTAGCTTTCGGGATATTGCGATGATGAGGAGATGGTAAACAATACGTTTTGATGTCTCACTATGGCAATGGTTTTGGTTTGAGCATTTGTTCACTTATATTGTGAACTGATAATTTAGTGTGAGTATATTCTGGATTCAAACCGTGGTTGTTGGTATCACTCTCACAGTGGTCGCATGGTCTTTTTCTATCTTTATTATACTATGAAATGGCGTGTCATTTTAATGATTACAACAAAATAAAGTGTGACTTCTTCATACCTTCTTTTTGGAACAAATCTGTTTGTAAAAGAAAACTATTTGTTAAAAAAATCTATGTGTATACATACCACCAATAATGTACAGACACACTCTGATAAGTGTGTACAGATGTGAAATCGATGAAGTACCAAAAATGCATGCTTACTAAGTCATTTTGCTTAAACATGAATTGGTGGTCAGCTTGTTTTGTGTGGTTGTCATTTATTACCAACAAATATATTGGTCAGATTATTTTCCTGAATTTTATTTGTAAAAGACTTGTTATTTTAAGCATCCTGATTTGGCATGCTTTCGTATGAGAACTGCGTTCTGTTCACTATTTGCATGATAATCACTCAAGTTCCTTAAGATCAGTCTACCAAAATGTGTGTGTGTTTTTTCTTGCATGTAGTCCTCTGCTGGACACAAAAAAATTGTATTCCTTTTAAAAAATTCATGAAAATATGATGTTAAGGAATATTTTTGAAATTCTTTGTTTTTTATATTTCTGTAACATGGAAATTCAAAAGGTAGATATTAGTTGTTTAAATGAAATTTAGATACAAAACTGTAAAGCTGTTTCACACTTTTCCGTTTACAGTCATTATTTCTTTGGTGCTTGTAATTATGAACATTGCTATGCCTACTGGACTGTTAAGGTGGTGTTCCCTTGCTAAAAGCTTTGGAGCTATTCCTGTTGTGGTCAGCCTCTCAGCTTCATGAACATTCTTAAGGTCTATTCCATATTTTGGTTCAGTAACCTGTCAAAGCAGTAACTGAATTAGGTGGTCATGTTTTCTTGTCAGCTATTTGATGTTTTTGAAACGAAAAAGTAAGTTTTTATGCTATCTTTTTATGCTTAATTCATTACAGTTTTGAAAGAATAGTTTCTAACTGGCTCTAAACTCGAACAACTGGAGTTTTTGTTGGTGAAAGGATTATTTTACTATTTTACTCATTAGATAGTGGATTATTGGGGGGGGGTTCCATAGTCATTGTTGTCTACTCAAGATGGCATGCCTTTGAAAGAAGAGGAGATATGATTTAAAGATTTTCTATGAGAATGACTTATTTATAATTAATCAATGAATTCATTCAAATCTGTAAAGACTTCTTCAGATTTATTGATATGCTGTTTAGCGTAGTTAGTAACTGGCGCTCATACACCCATATGCAGTTGCGAGTGCCGTAAAACCTCTACTAAAACTAAAACTAATAGTTAGTACCGGTAACTATATTGTATCGCTTACTTTTATGCCTACTCATACCATTCTGGTGTCAGTTATTCCATGGTTTTCATAGAGTTTTTTGTTCTGTCTTCCTCAGCAAATCATGCAGTCAATTCTGGACATCATCACACCAGATGATATGCGACTTTTGTGTGAGAGCATTGATGAAGACAGTCGCAAAGGGAATTTTCAGAGACTATTCCCAACTCCTCACACGCATCGCTACTTGCGTTTCTTTGAGCAACCTCGCTACTACAATCTCCTGTTAGATCAATGGGTGATGCGATACAACCGCATGGAGCAGCGAGGTAGGCAGTTTTTGACCTTTTTTTAAAGTTATGATTTCTTGGTTTAGTACAATGATTCTTCAGTAGGCTGTATGTAGAGAGGATTACAAAATGCATAAAATCTGTAGAGTTCTGAACAAAATTTTGAGATAAAGATTGGAAGAAGAATGGCATAAAGAATAAAATTTCTAAAATTGTGCTGTTTTATAGTATATTTTAGTTCATTTTATTTGAATCAGTGTAAAAAAACAACAACAAACAGGTATGTTATTTTTACCATTTAATCAATGTCAGGGATGAGGAGGTGGTGGTGGTTGGGGGGGGGGGGGAGTTACGGCTGACAGTCCTTTTTTTAGACACACATTCTTTATTTTGTCATTCTATATTCATGTGTATTATTCTCCAGGAATTCTGTTACTTCAGTCATTCTGTGAGGAGAAGATACATGTTGAGAATCCAACAACAAACTCCAGACATCAGGTTCGTTTTGTCTCTTGGTTTTGGAGAAAAGAAATACAAACGAAAGATTTATAACTTTGCTATTATTTATGTCGCTGCTACATTTAGCTCTTTCTTTTCTTCTTTCCCAAAGTACCCTTTACTTGCCTGCTAGACATCTTTCTTACTAGGCAGGTGGTTGGCGGGTGCTCTGGTGTGGTTTCCTCCCTCTTTTCTATCGAACATCTATCGTCCCAATCTCTCTTGTAACACTTCAAATCTTTGTCTCTCCCCCTCCCCCCCCCAAGAACAGTGCTACTGACTGAAGTTGTCTTTAGGCCATTCCCAAAGAGGGGATATTATCATGTTTTTATGCACAGTAGAATTGTAAATGGGCTGATTTATCAATGTCATGCTCATACTGTGTCGGAACAACATCGGGAGAACTGCTGCTTTTTCTTTCCTTATCCTTACTATTTCGTAATTTTTCCTCTACTTCTTTTGCATGTTTGTTACTCTCTTGTGAACTGCTATTTCCGGGAACGGCTTCATTTTTCGCCCGATTCTGTTACCTTTAGTTAGCGTGACTCAGCAGCCCGCGGAGCTCCCGCTCCGGGTCACGGGGTTAATGAGCCCTTAAGCGAATTTGCCGCTGTCGGTTAAGAAGTTCGCCTTTTTGTCTACCTTTGAAACGATATAACTTCTTCCCCATTCCACACAGCAAACTATTGCGCGCATGTTCTAAAAGCTCAATGTCTTGAGATTTATTCTGCGTTAAAATGGTTAATTTCTGTCTCTTAGTTTTTGTTCTAGATAAGTGTTTGTAGAGTACCCAATATGTCATATTTTAGTTACATACTTATGAATAATTATTGTTTATTTTAAAAAGGCATGACAGATCTCTCAAAAATCTGTGTTAAACTCTCTATGAATATCATGTTTTTTACCTTGAGAAATCTTAAATCTGCGCGAGTAGTAATAGTGAAGTTATAAGAAAAGAAAGATGCACATCTGCATTTTTTAACTAAAGACACTCAGCGTTAGCTCTTGTTCTACCATTAAACAAGAGAAAGTTACTCTATGTTTGTTCATGAATCAAGCTGTGTCTGTGGCAGCCTGCATACAACCCCCTGCTACAACTAAAATTCCACTGCCGGTGCGCCGTTCGGGGTGCCTTGATAGTTAAGGCAGACTTTGTGCTGTTGAGGCTAGAGAGGTGAGCAGAGTAAGACTGATTCCCCGTTTAGACTTCTCTGTTGACATCCATCCCTTGACGCTCATATAACCTTATACTGTTGCGAGCGCCGTAAAACTTTACTAAAACAAAAACAAACAAAATCTTTAGCACATATATGACCTTATTGGGTTGCAAGTGCCGTAAAACTCGTACTTAAGCCAACTTTCTTACTGGGAGCATGAGTTCAGAGGAAACGTTTGTCATTGTGGTTAAAACAAGTGCATCAGTAGGTTGCAAGGGGAAGACACAACCGAGTGCCACAAAGTTTCCTTCACCCTTCAATACAATGCCAGGTCATGATATGATGTGCTGGTCGAAAGTCGAAACTGTGAACTGTCCAAATCTAACAGTGTTTGGCTCACTTTTTTAAAGTTAGTTTAGGCAACTTAATGTCAGACTATTAAATTAGAGGCATTCATAGCATTTTGTAGAGTACTTTTACACTGTTGGTTTGTTGAAACTTTGGAAATTAATCACAGTGTTATCTTTTCTATAAAATTTGATCTCAAGTGTGGGACTTATTTTATTTTCACATCTGATTCATTGGTACCTTTCAAATAAAAGTCTTATGTGAGGCAGGGTGGTGAAATCAAGTGCTCGTCAAAATAATCAATGTGGAAAAAACTGGCGTTTTTCTACAAGGTTGTGAATTTTTATTGAATTTTCGTTTTCTGGCTCAACACCTTTCATGCCCATTAAAGAACACATTTCTGTGTGGATTTTACTGAAAAATGTTGATTAAAGGTACAAAAATGTAAATTTTCAGTTTCCATGGACTCTCAAGCAATGGAAATGACTCATCTTTAGTGGCCATTTTCTCACTTATTTACATCTGAAAGCTGGTGCCCCCACCTCCTTCATTCGCAAATGTCTCGACTTCTATTCAAGATAAATGTATATTTTTTATTCCAAAATAAATGAACAAGTTTTAAGATGATACCAATAACTCTACATAACCAAAATTTGACGAGGGCCTGATTCCACCACATCGTGACACTTATAGAGAGTATTCTCAACATCTGGTCTTAGACAGTGAAGGGTAAAACACTAAATGGAAAGGGCACTGTGTCATTACACCATGCCTTCGGACCATGCTGTGTCACTGTCTTGTCCCGAGTCCTTACAATTTCTGTAACACTGTTTCTGTTTCTGTCTGCTTACAGTGGGCGCCTCCAAATTCTACCGCAGCATCATTACGAGCAGCTGACATCCGACCCCTGGCTGGACAGAACAGTGCAAGAGGAAGGTGAGATTATATTTGAGTTTTGGTATAACTGTGCACAGTTGCAATTTGGGGGGAGGGGGGGATGTTGTTCTTCAACATTTTATAGCATCTCTATTGCTATCTGCTTGCTGGTTATATTCAGCTATTGTCATGCTGCCTTGACATTAATTGCTATCCAGCTTCAATATTTCTTGATATTTTCTGATCTGGAACTCTTTAATATTCTTATTTTTGTTTGCCTTGTACGACTGATTATGTCTTGTGTTGGATGGGTGTCCTCATGTCTTTTATAAAGCAATGCGATAGATGCTAAAGAACTATGCAGTTCGCCTGAAGTTCAAATGACTTCCCATGCCCTTCAAAATTGAGGAGCTAAACAAGCAGGGGTTAATATTTGAGAAAGTATACCATTGTCAATGTACAAGTAATTGAACTATTGTAAGCTATAGTGTAATATTTTTTTTGTTGCTTACTTTTTGGTGACCTTTCAAGCTCTCTCATTCTGCGCTTTCCCCAGGATTTGAAAGTTATGACTGTAAGTCTCTTTTCCTGAATTTGGACTTGAGAATTTTCTTATTGCCTTAGACTTTCTGCTGTTGTTCATGTAGTCTTTTTGTTTCTTAGATTTTGAAAGGTTGAAATGTGGGCACCTTTTCAAAGCTACAATCAATACCTAGGTCCAGCTATGTCTTTGGAAGGATTAAAGATGTAAATTTCCGTTTTAAAGTTTTTTTCAGTACAGGTTGATATCTTACCTTTCTGATAAATATAATCACCATCTGTTTTATATAATTCAGGTCAGGTGGACTATGAATTATGTGGAGTTGATCATCAACTTTGTGATTTTTCAGTAGGCTGATCATCATGTTGAAGTTATTCACATTGGTCTTTTGATATCTTATGTTTTTTACCTTTAGATGGACAAAAGTTCTTTGTCAAGTAAGACATTTGCTTTTCACCTTGATCTTCTTATTTTGGTTCTTGTTTGTGTCAATGATGAAAATTGAAAAAACCAAGCTGCATCTGGGTAATGTCAGGAAACGTTCAAAGAATGGCTGAAATGACTGAATGCTGTGGTGGTTTACCTGTTGTAGCTATTTGGTTTATTTTGTCATTTTCAGAATGTTTTAATGTTTTGAAAGGACCCTCTAATTCCATAGCTCAAGTTTTCGTCTGAAATCCTTTCCAAGATGCCTTTCCTTACCGACCATCTATTGCCTGGCTTAGCTGGAAAAGTGTACTCATACTTAAAGCTCAAAATATTTATTGGGTTGTTTGCATGGCAGAAAAACTGTATGGAAGAATTCAGAGTAAAGGAATAACAGTTCTGGGTACTGAAAATTTCTGATAATTTCACGATGTTCTCAAATGTGGAAATCCTGATAGTAACTGGATGCTTCTGTATTCCTTTGTTTTGTTCTTGATTATTATGTTTTTCTGGATATTTACCTAAGTTGAACTTCACTTTGTTGTCTGTTTTCTGTTTCTTTAAAGAAGTGTCATAGAGTAGTCTTTTTCATCCTCTTTTCTTTCTTTTAATTTTTCATTTCTTCTTTGTCCTTGGATACGTTGATAAGCATGCAACATATTTTGAATTGGAACATGGCACTTTGTTCCCAATTTCATTCTCACAGTATTCTTTTACTCATTAATGAGTCTTTTAAATACTTCTTTTTTTCTGTCATTGCAGTTCTTGAAGTGTTACAGTTTTGCCTAATTGCTTATTGTGTTTGCTCAGTCTACATGAAAATGTGATACTTCTTTGGGTTCATTGGCTATTTAGTAATAAAATTTGTTTACTTTTTGAAAGATTACATGTTGCTTTTTTATCCAGAGGAGGTGTCCTGTTACATGCTAAATATAGCCTGTAAAGTGTATTCCAAAATTTAAAATAAAAATGAATGATTTGTTAACAATTTCGTAGCCTGATCAGAGTTTATAAGTTTTAAAGAGTGAAGCATGTCATGAGCATAAACTAGCTTTATCGCATTTCTCAGTGTTACAATATTTGAACTTAATGTCGCTCTTGATCCAACAGCTCATTACCCACCCCCCCCCACCCCCACCCACCAGGGCAGTACTACTGACTTAAGTTGTCTTTAGGCCATTCTCAAAAGGGAGATATTAACATGTTCTTATGCACAGTAGAATTGTAAATGGGCTGATTTATCAATGTCATGCTCATACTGTGCCGGAACTACTTAGGGGGAACTGCTGCTTTTCCTTTCCTTATCTCTATCGTCATTTTTTCCTCTACTTGTTTTGCATGTTTGTCACTCTCTTGTGAACTGCTATTTCCGGGATGCCTTGATAGTTGAAGCAGACTTTGTGCTGTTGAGGCTAGAGAGGTGAGCAGAGTAAGCCTGATTCCCCGTTTAGACTTCTCTGTTGACATCCACCCCTTGGCGCTCATATGACCTTATGCAGTTGCGAGCACCGCAAAACCTTACTACTAAAATAGCTCATTAGCAAGTGTCATTTGTTCTGGTGTCATGCTGGCCTAAGCAGTGGTTGGGTAGTACTGTATCGAGTGTTCTCACATTTATCACATTATCAAATATACCAAACAGCTAATGAATATATATTATGATAGTGTTGCTGTTCCACCTGCATGTGTCACAAGTTCCCCTCATACATCATATCTGTCCAGGAATTGGAATGACATCTTGTGTCTTTACCTTCTAAGGTCACTGGTCTGAATCTGGACTTTGTCAGTTTTATTGTACAGTGCCTAGAGCTTTCTTTTGAGTAAGGATATTTTACTATACCTATTGTGATTGTACAAGCACTTAAACCTTTTATGTTATGGTGTAGGTTTTTGTAGCTCACTTAATGATAAGCTTGTAAGCTCTGTCATGTTGCACTTTCCCCAGGATTTGAAACTTGTAACTGTAAGTCTCTTTTTCAGAATGTGGATTGAACATGTTCTTATTGCCTTAGACTTTATTGTGTTGTTCATGTCTCCAAGATATAAAAGGGGCCAGTCCGATGGACTAAGAAACCCTGAAACCCCACTGTGAGGAGCTCACTTTCATAATGTCTTATATTTAGGTTGTAAACTTCCACAGAAACAAAAGCAAAAGATCCGGCACTGACTAGAATTCTTTGTCTTTTTCTATGTGTAGTGCACCAGCCCCTGTACTGCCTCGAGTCCTGAAGAAGTTGCCGCCCAGGGGGGGCCAGACCCTGTCTCAGTCGAGCAGCACCAATTCCCTCCAGTCTCTCGTCTCTTCCCCCCAGCTCCACACACCATCACCTATAGGCCCTATTGGCTCACCAAGCAGGTCAGGCTAATTTTGTTTTATTTTGTTTTGTATTCACTGAATTTTATTTGAAATGACTCCATGTATGTACGTGTATTTATGAAGATGCTGTTGACCCTCCAACAAAGTAATTTTCTGCCTCATGATTTTATTTATTTTATGGGCAAAGTATAAACAAGAAACGATTTAAACAATGGTATTGTTAGTTATAAGTTAATTATAGTAGTCGATGTGTTTTATGATGACTTAAAGATACAGATGAAGAATTTTTTTAGGGAAATAGAGCAAAAGTAAGTCAACAAAAAGGAGTCAAAGGCGGCAATGAGCAGAATTGTTAGTTCCCAAAAATTTCAGATGTGCTGTATATGTCTCAGCACATCTACTGGCTCATACATTGTTAACAGCATCTACAACATTTCGTTTGGGTAGGTTACAGAAAACAAAATCAAAGATGACAAAATGCCTTTGATTTATGCAATGGAGTTCCAGGAAGAAGACAGAAAGCAGGGCTTGGGAACCAGAATGTGCTAATTCATATTCTTGCTTGTCGGCTCTTAAAATTTGGAAGTAGTAGTATTCCTCCAGCCTATGAGGGTTAAGAAATGTAAATAATATTTCTTTCAGCCTTAAAAGTAGCAAGACTGTTACATAAATGGAGCCTTAATGGTAGTCTTCGATCAGCGCAAGCCCACCCTTTCAAGGATCCCGGTGAAGGAGTAAGAGCAGCTATGGCATTGTATCGCGTGTGATAAAACCCGTTCTCCAATGCAGTAACCAAGTTAATGGTTTTCCTGTCTTTATCCTTATTCTACTATTTCACTACAACTATGATCGTTCATATGCTCTCACAGGTGACTAGCGGTCCGTCTGCCCCCACTTCATGACCTTTGCACAGACAACACCCCTCGATATGCGTCCAAGAGATACAGACGTTCAGTGCACACTTCAGTTCCCATTGATCAAGCTGCTTCACTCAGTAGCCGGTCAAAGGGCTCCAGAAAGCACCCCCATACATCACGACCTGACTATTATTGATGGTGCTCACTTTGCTATTTCCTTTAGTGTGTTGAACAGCTGAGAAACTTGTGTAACTGACACCTCTGTTGGGTATTTCATGGGAATATTTCTTCTATGCAAGTGTCAATGTAGAGAAAAAAAAGTAATGTCTTAGAAACTGAACTATGTCTGTACAAAAAGAGCTTTCCAAAACTACCATATCTCTCACCTCATGCCAAAATTTATATCCAGGAATATATTCATGCATAGTTATTGAAAAAAATGTGTAAAGCAGCAGTTTGAAACTGGTAGAAGAAAATGTATGGCTGCTTATCCAGGCTACTAAATAATTATTGCTCTCTTGCTTTTGGTGCTGTGGATGAAATGTTAAAGTTTATAAAATAGCAGAACCAATAAAAAAAATTTTTACATCAGAAAGATAATCGTATTATTACATGGCCATATATCTATATAGTCCAATATGTATTGAACTTGCTGATGTTTCAAATTTTTGTAATGTGCTCGTAGTTTTGACAAATTTTGAAGTGCATAATTATATTTTTTAAAAGTTCTGTCTCTTCCCCCTCCCCCAACTTTATATTTAATCTGTATACAAACTGATTGATTTAAAATCTACATCAACTCTACTTACTTTTGTAAACTTAAAGTGATAATTGGATGCACTAATGTTTAAACTCTGCCAAAAATATATATGTAATGTTACTATTTGAAAACCAAGAATTGATCACTTGTGCCATGCATGTTGCTTTTACATCTTCAGGGGATGTATTAAAAGTACAACTCTTTATGGAGCCAAAATATGCTTGGGAGGAAAGAAAAAAGTTAAATGAATGACACAATCATGACTATAAAAAATTAGCCATGCATGATCTATGCCTTGCTGTATTTTAAAAATATTCTTCATTTTGGAAAACAAAACTTATAGTAGTGTTTGATTGAATGTATTCAGTGGGTTGATTCTTGAATGAAGTGAAAGTTTATCCTGTCAGCTTTATTGCCCACATTTGTTTCTTTCTGTTTTTGCGAAACTTGTATTGCTTGTTGGCTGAGGTTTTGCAAAGTACACTTCTGCCAAGAGTATAATACCAAAGGTTTCTTGGTTGATTATGGTATATTGTCCTCATATCATGTTGACCTTCCTCTGTGAAGCTAAAAATTTCTTGGCAATGTTATGGAGGTATTATTTTCCAAGCTCTGCTGTCTCTATAAGTTGTTTTCAATGTTATTGTGCTGTGTAACTGTGATACTTTTGGAAGATGTGGCAAGGTGATTTTTTTCCATACTTTTCCCACGCCATCATTGGTCAGGCATCTCTTCACGCATACCTTAGCAAAGGTTAGGGGACGGACGGAATACATTAGATACCGGTTATGAACTGCTTTTTTAATACATTTGTGATCTTTATTCATTCCGCAATCACACAGTTCCATATGTCGATCCATGCTCTCTACGGCTTTTCATGGTGTTTTTATTATCATAAGCGTTATTGGTAGCTTACTAATGCTTTTTTAACCTATTTTAGAGATACCATTCAGCCTATTGCCGACATAACAGGGGCTTGGGATGTAGTTATAAAGCAGTCAGTCATACTCATAATGTATGATATCATTTTTTGGGGGGGGAATGATGGAAGATAAGTGGAGGGAATGATAGATAATCTGTAAATTATTACATAAAACGAAGTAGTATTTCACAGTAGTGTAGGATGAACATATTTTGTAGAAAAATAAAAATGTCATAGTTTGTCTAAATTATTCACTCATTGTAGTTAGGGTCACCAGGTTTCTATTGAGAGTCCAGTTGATCAAAATACAGTTAGCTCAAGTCATTGCGTTATGTTTTAGAGTGCCTGTGAAGGAGACTTGATCAAGCATTTGTGTTATCATCTCAATACTTTCTGATGATCACAGGCGATATGTGTAGTTATTGACTTGTGCCGATAGAGATGGATGCTGAAAGTGGTAGAGTGGCTAAATTTTGCTTTTGACTGTTTTGTTTATTGGTTATGATTAAAAGAATAAAATGAATGATGTGATGCAGTTCCGAGAGTATCACACTTGTCTCTGGATTGTGTAGAAAAATGTCTCTGTAGTCTCTGAATTTTTTACCACTATTATATATTTCATAATTTTAGGTAGCGTGTTGATGTGTAAGGGTAAAACTGAAGGCATACCAGTGCATTTTCATTAGAGTTAGAGTGACTGTAGGCATTGTTTTTTTAGCTTTATATACGAATCTATGACTGTTTGTATGTTTACTCTTAATGCAGTAAGGAAAACCATGCATTTGCTCCAAGTTTTATAAAAAAGACTGCAAAGGGACAAAATTAGTTGGACAGAGGCTCACTGCAGCTTAAAAAAATATTTAAATGTTTATTCCTTTTAAAACTTATCTACTTTACGTGCCTATCATTGTAGTTTCTGAGCAGCAGTGAAAGCCGTTGAGGATGCGGCTATTAACTGAGGTGTGAGGCAGATTGACTAAAATTGTATTTTTAAAAGTTTCAATAATAGTGGGTTGAAAGAAACTCCATGAAATATTATGCTTGTGCTTGTCTCAGTGAAAAATGTGGTAGAGTCTTTGTTTTGCTGATGTTGCTTCAAATATATCATAATGGCAATGTAAGGTAGTGTAATTGTTTTTCTAGTCATTTTATACTTACTTACATATATGTGTATTTATTTAATTTATCTCAGTCTGTTGATATATTTATGCCAGCAGTGTCTAAACATCTCATGTTTATTTGAAAAAGTGATTTCACAGCCTGTTTTGTTACAGCTTTTGTGTAACATAATCTAATGAGAACTGACCCTTTTTGTAGTAGCTATGTTAGTGACTAGACATTCCTCAGACATGGACATCTCCTCACTTTGCTCTATGAAGTCACTGGTCAAGGGGCCTTTGTTTTGATTCTTGACTAGACATTGCTGTAGTCTCCGCCTAAACGCACGGTGCTTGGGAGGGCTCCTTGGCGTATGTTTACGCGGAGTGTGCGTTTACATGAACCTTTGCAATGGGAGGAAGAGACGCAGTCATCTCATTGCCTTGATATTCTAGTGACCTTCCTTTGCGGTGGGGGCCACTTTTTGCAGATAATGTGACAACATGTGACTGTTTTGTGAAGGATTCCTCGACTGCGGTTAGGAATATAAAAGCCTTAAATGGGGGGGGGCAGACTCAATGTAATGAATATGCACTATAAATCGTCGGGAACAGATAGCCTAAGACTAAGAGGAAACTGTTGGAGATAGTCATAGTCATAGAGATAGACAACAGCCCAGCCATGTGGCTTTCCAAACGACAGCCCTGACAGTAAATTCATGGACGGCATTAAAATCATAGATCTCTACATTCAGAGAAACATTTCTCTTGTGATTCGTTGAACAAATACGTTATTAAAATATAAGTTCTTTGAGCGCAGCTGATTTGGCTTACTTGGCTAATCTTAAATCCTATAGAGGCCTTTCTAGTGTTTTATGGCATTCATGCGTGTTGCGCATCAGGCCCAGGTCTAACTAAACATTATATTATGCAGTCACCCAACACCAGTCAGAAACCTTCTCTCAAAGATGCATTTCCAGTGACCAATCAAAAAAACAGTTCAGCCCCTCCCCCCCAAATTTTACTGACCAGCCCTAGACTGAGACCTAGACCTATGTGAACGCTGTCCATCACTCTCTTTGTTCAACGTGAGGAGCAGTCTCACCAAATATCCAGTCTTCTAGGCTTATCTTATGCAAGCTATGCAGATTGTAGTGAAAATTTCCTCTTGTCAAGCTTAACCTGTCGACGTATTTCGCGGAACGGAGCGTGCTTTTAGAGGGAGTGACCGTGCGTTTGTATATCTAAATTATATAGCAAAACACCCGTCAGATGACGAAAGCGTGCATTTGAGCGGAGCGTGCTTTTGTATGGCGTGCGTTTAGGCGGAAACTACTGTATAACAATAATAATTATTCTTCTAAATTTAAGAGGATCACACAACCTAAATAATCACAAATGGTTATTTTAAGTCTGTCTCCTTATCTGTCTTATGTAGTATTTTCTCCTTCTTTATATTCTTCTTTTCTTTAAATTTTTGGTCAAAATCTTTGATTATGAATTGGAAAAGGTTTACCTTGTATGTCAAATGATGCGCCCCTTTCGTTTGACACATTATCAGGCAACTATACCGAATTATGGGTAATAAGCTATTTCTGTTTTACAATGAGTTGTATAAAGTTGTCTTTTGTGTATATTCTCAGATTTTTTTTTTCTTTTTATATACGTTATTTTATATGAAAACAGTAGAAAAACTTTTGTGTAGAGGTACCAGCCACAACCTTAATTGAACTCTCTTCTTTTGTGAAGCCATTTCATTTATTTCATTTTGGCAAAAAAAGAGTTGCTCCTTTTAAGGGAGTTGAACATTTTTATTGTGATAATGACGATGTAGTGATTAATTGATTAATACAATCAATGTCTTGCTGGGTCAAGACATATTTGGCTGTTTCAACAAGATCACTCCATTTTCAGAGCAGAAGAAGGACAGTTACTCTTCAGTCTCAAGCACCAGAACGCTGTCACATACCCTGAATGTAGTTGCTGCAATATTGGTATCGCAGTCGTGCAAATTTTCTATTTTGAGTGTATTATCTCAGTATATTTCAGGCATGTTTAAACAGAAGGTTCTGAGTACTATTTGTCATAGTGTCTGTTTTATATCTCTCTAGATTTATAAAATAACAAAGCTGAAAACAAGTCAAGTGAAAACATCCAAAGCAACGATTTGTTTTTAAAATATTTCTTTTTTTTTCAATGTAGGTCTTTTTGTGCCCCATTGGCACAATTTAGACCATTTAGAAGGCAGGCTTGAGACCCTGCTGTCAGGGCCAACCTGAGCTTAAAGGGATACAATATCCCTGCAGAAACACTTAGATACCCTATAAAAATCCTTCCCACTCAGGAATCAAACTCAGATCTCCTGTTTACGAAAGTGAAGCACCTAACCGCTATTCCACAGACGCTGGTAAAGCAAAGTTATGATAAATTCGAAACTCAGATGTTTATAATAACACATACTTTGGGAGGTAGAAGTAGAATCAGAAAAGGACAACAAAATGTGTTGACGTAAGGGAATGTCAGTCTGAGAAAACAAAGGTTAGTTATAGTATTCTGCCATTGCTAGGTCCAGCCATATGTGGTCCATCTTCTGTGACTTTAGTCAGGAAAAAAGTACTGATAATTTAATTTACTCTCTTTAGAAGGCTGTCTGTCATTTTTTAACTTGTTTTTTATTTCCATGTCATCTGTTTCTTTGAGGGGTTAATAATAGTATGGCTCTCTTTTTCATACCTTGGTTACATTACACATGTGTGTCTGGTGTTGTTTGAAGCACTGTAAAAGGAATTTATTTTCTAATGTTTGATGTTATTTATAGAACATCCATTCTCATCTTCACAAGTTACTTAGTTTGGTTGGCAGCATAAGAGACATATAGCTATTTATTTAGACTTTGAATTATACTAACGATGAGTAATTTGCAAGCTCGGTGAAAGTTCCTTATGTGCTCATTTTGTGACCATCAACATGTTTTGAGCTGCTGTTACTGGAATTCCAGCAGTCTCTTGTCTTGTATCTGTCATGAATTGAAAGAACTAGATGTACTTTTATTTTGTAGTGAAACTAAAATATAGAAAGATCTGTGCTTTTTGATGCTGCCGTACGAAGTACGAATTTTAGCTCTTTCTTGGACATTGGGAAACTAATTAGTTAAAAAGCTTGGTAATATGGAGATGTCTTATTTCTACAGAAGTGTAGATTGCAGAAAGCCCTTTTTCTAACAATGTGTCCAAGGTTTGGGTTGACTTTTCAAGTGATGATATCACATAGGTGAAAGTGAATTATATATTATCTTGTAACCTGTCTTCAGCTGTCTCTGAGAAAGAAAAAAAAGAAACTTTTATACTTGTGGGGCATTTATATTTATCTGATGACTTTCTTTTTGTAGTTATATCTTTCTCAAATACAAGTGATATTTACATATTATACTATTATTGTATAGCTTTACATACTCTTTAGGTACAAGAGAAGATTTTTAAAAAATATGACATGTAGACTGTATGTTTGTAGACAGTATACTTCATGTTTCTTACCAGATGAAATACTTACAATGTGTTGTAACTTGATGCATCTCAAAACATAGATGTAAAGTTATTCCAACTGCGAGAGATCAAGGGGACTTGGGCAAATACATGTGGTTGCTTAGCTTCTTTAGACCGTCAGTTTAATATACTGAACTGAACTCGGGATTGGATTAGTTATCCTTGTAAAACTTGATTAACGATAAGGAATAAGAAGAAGAAATCCTAATGGGGAGAAGTTTTGATGAATATTGCATTGTTTGTTATAGTCAGAGCATCCTGAAAGAAAAGGAAACACATTACTGCCAGTTTAAGAATGGAAAAGATCAAATGTCAGTAATGACTGTGTAGCAAATCAATGCACTTTTTCCCCCCAAATGTCTTTACTGTAATATGTAGCTATGATTTAAAGAAGAAACTAGAGTTTCTTGTTAAGAAATCTGAAAGTGATTTAGAAACAATGCTAATGGTTCTCAAAGTAGGAAGGTAATCTTTTTTTGACAGAATATTTTTGTGTAATAGCTTGTAATAGTTCTGTAATCAATTGCGCGATGACTATTACAAATGCAGAGCAATACTACTTTTTCTGGGCTCCCACCTTCCTTTTCTTTGACCAGAACACTTTCAGACCTCAACAGAATAGGTTTGTGCTGCTAGCATCAAAATCACCTTTGAAATCCAAAATTAAATGACTTCGAAGTCCTAAAGCTATATGTAGGACATGTCCTGAGACTGTGATTGGACTTCTCCTATCCTCCATACATATTTATACATCATATTATTCATATTTTGATAATGTTGCTTATAACTTTAATTTGGTGTCCATCAGGTATTTCTCTCAAATATGTTGTAAATGTTTCAATAAATGGAAATGTTATAGTTCAATTGCAGTCAAGGAATGTTACTTTGTTTACACAAAATGGTAACAAGTGCCCATATTTTCATCATAAGTATTCAGTGGCAGTAGGTATGTTTACTTTATCACTAAAGTATCAAGGTATGTGCTTTAAATTTGCAAAATTGGTGTGAAAACTGCAAGCTCTTATGCTCACAAACAGAAGAATGTGTTATGCATGAGTAAATATGTAAATCTTCTGACTGATAAGACTTTGAAATTTCCTTCACAGTAAATAAAAGCTTTTAACTCTTAACTAAAGCAAGAAAACGCAAAGTTTTCCCCACAGTCAAAGTTTACCCACACGATTATATGTGCATCTCTGAATATTCACATACACAAGTGCACACTCAAACAGGGACCGACTTGTCTCCACCGTCATTTACCCTTATTGCACCTCATAACAATTGGAATGTAAATCTTTAAGTCAGAAGTTATAATGTCTGTAAATAATTTTGATAGATTTGCTTGTAAGGTGGGAATGACACATAGACCAAGTAATGACAAATAAAGGTGTCTCATTGCCTGACATCTAGAACGAAAGCGGCAGCTGCTGGGGCGACTTCTCTCATCATTGTCTTTAGCTACCTTGCGAGATTGTTGTAAAAATTTTGATATAGCTCAGTTGACATTCAGCTGTCTGAACATAATGTTGAGGGTGATATTTATCTTTCCAGAATTGTATTAAATCGGTTTAATTGAAATTTTTAGAAGGTTTTGAGATCGCTGTACAATCATACCAAGGGGCTTCGTGTGGTCAGGGCAGCTCTATAAGATCACATGAATAGTTTCTAGGTAGACAACATGACCCTTTGAGCCCTGAAGGTTTGACTGTTTTCTGTTGTTGATTTTTTTTCATTCAAATGCTTAGAGGCTAGAACAAAAGGAATGAAAGATGAACCTTTGTTCAGCCAAAGATATAAGTGTCTCCCAAATTCAGCACCTTGTGACCAAATAGTTCTGTCATGTTGGTGCTTAAAGAGAGCGTAATGAATGTTCTCTTGTTACGACTTCGATTGCCTTCCAGTCTTTAAGGTAATACACATGTTGCAACTAGAGTCACCAACTGGAGCAAAATGTTAAACAATGGTTTGTAGTTCTAATGTTTGACTCAGCAACATTTCTGATTTGGAAGTGTCTGATGGGATTGAATAATGTTTGTTTGAGTTTTAGAAGTGCACGTTGAAGGAACTGAGAACTCTTCAGAGAATGAGAATTCTTAAAAAAACATTGGCCACAATGAATAACAGGCAGGAACTAATGCCCTAGCTGTAAGCTTGATTTGATAACTGTCATAAGGCTTTCATCAGCATTTGTATTAATGTTATCTGTATATCTTAGTCTTATATATTCCCATATGTGAGGCATGGTGGGGAAATCAGGCACTCGTCAAAATACTGAAATCAAAGGAACTGGCATTTTTTTCCATGTTGAGCTTTTTTTTTCGTATATTCTTTTTTTGGCACACCTTTTATGTCGATTTAAAAACGCACTTCTGTGTGGATTTACCGAAAAGCGTTGATCGAGGGCATAACAAATGTAAATTTGCAGGTTTTAAGGGCACTCAAGCTTTGGAAGTCACCAAACTTTGTCGGCTATTTTCTCGCTAATTTTACCTCTGATAACAGGTGAATCCCACCTCCTTAAATCGTAAATATTTAGACTTCTATTAAAGATAGATGGGTATTGTTTTTTCACCCAAAGCAAGACAAAAGAACAAGATTTATGATGATACCAATATTTTCATATGTCCAAAAACTGACGAGAGCCTGGTTCCACCATGTCGTGATACATACTATGGTGTTTTTTTGCAATATATGAACGTAACTCAGATCCCTCTGTAAACTTTTTGATTTGTGAGAATGTGCATTCGATTTTGAGAGGTTATTTTGTTCTTTGAGCAGAGTAGGAATGTGCACACAGTCACACACACACACACACACACACACACACACACACACACACACTCATACACACGTGCACACACACACACACACTCATACACACGTGCACATAAACACACACACACATGCACGCTCACACAAATATACATACACACTCATACACGCACATATATATATGCAAGCACACACACATGCAAACACATACATGTACATACACACAGACACACACTCACAAGTTTGTTTTCCAATATCTTGGATACACACAGGTTCTAAGTGGAGCAAAGACAATGTTGCATTTTACTGAATAGGGTGCTCGAATTTTTTTATATGTTTAGTTATAAACTGTTGAAGAGGAGGACTATGCTATAGTAAGTAGGGTATTGGGTGGGGGGGGTTCTACCTTGGATCAATTTATATTGGTTGTGAAATGCTTACATCTCTCCTGCTGTGCACTATCTTGATTTCTCACCGTTCATGGGGTGGTCTTTGTCTAAGTTCCTCTCAATGAATTTTTCCTTCCTGTCGCCCTGTTCGTTTTAATAATTCCAAATAGATCTATCCCCAATGAGATGTATAGATCATTTTTTGACACTTTATTGTGTCTAGTAGTGTATTCGTGGTATCTGTAAGGTATGTTCCACTTAACAGTCGTCAATCGATGCCTTTGACCAACGCAAGTAGCCTTGGTATTTCTGTACTGAAAGTTACGAATGATGATTTACTTTAGTGTTGATGAAGAAAGAAAAGACAAGTGACATGTGACTATTCCATGCCTGCACCAACCATATAAACTCGGACATCACCTGTACATGATAACATTCTGTTTGTCTACTGTTTGAGTCCTGTTGATGAATGTGTCTGTCTCCGATCACTGAATGGAGATATCAAAATGAGGTTGGAGTTACAGACAGAAAGTGCCATGTTTAAAAATCTTTCTATCCAAAGCTCAGTTTCTGGTGACCATGTGTATAAATTTCTCTTCTGTAGTACGACAGTTCACTTGTGCAGAATTTTTGTTGGCTCTTTCAGAGAAATGGATGGATAATGTGTTTTGACAGTAGGAAAATCCATCAACCCAGTGAACTGTTTGTATGTTGCTGCAAGCTGTGATTTACTTTTCACAAATATTTTTATGATGAAAGTCTAATGCAGCACTTCATTATAAGCATAGAGTTATTTGAAAATAAAATTATCCTATTTTTCTAAAATGATAATTTTTTTGGTATTCTTTTCATAATTTTATGTTTATGCCTCAGGTGGGAGCAACTTCGTGGTTGTGAACCAATATCCCTGATTCCTATCAGCTTTCTTTGTAATCGGACATTTTGGAGTTTCATGTTTCTTTTTACTTTTATATTCACATGCATGTTTTGTTTCTTTTAAGCTTAGTTTTTGTTACTTGCTGCAATCAGGTGTGTCTGTCTGAAGCACAACTCAAAGCACTGATTGTATTAGTTTGAGTTATGTAGTAGGTGGCTGGCTGGTAGGTGGGCACTCTTGTCTGGTTTGTTTCTCCTTCCCTATCAAACATCTATTGTCCTCATCTCTCCTTCTGTTCTTTGTATGTTATCCTGTATTAACACCTTTAATCTCCGGCACTTATATAACCTATTTGTGTTGCAAGTGCCATAAAACTCTAACTACTTCTGTGTTAGTCTTACATTGCCTGGAAAAGGCATGATCACAGACATAGATATGGGTAGTTGGCGGGTGCTCTGGTGTTGTTTGCTCCTTCTTTCCTATAAAAAATCTATCGTCTCCCTCCTTCTTTTTTTGTGTTTGTTACCCTCTTGTAACACCTAATCTGCGGCACTTATATGACCTTATTGTGTTGCAAGTGCCGTAAAACTCTTAGTAAAACTTTTTTTTAAAACAACAGATATAGATAACGGATGGACAGGGGAAACACTGGGACTTCCAGTAGCTGCCCTCACTCTTTTGGGAGACACTTTGCTTGTGCATTGTTTATAGAATGATTAAATTTCGTTCATGTTAATTTTGGGGATGCCATAAGAAATGAGCAAGGCTTTCACATTCCTTTCAGCACATTTGAGAGGCAGTACCTCCGATTTAGCATGAATTGTTGACTCAACAGAGGTGATCAGATGGGGAGCCATGAAAATCTCCCGAACAGTCTAATAATCTTGTTGAGGATTCGAATCTCAACCAACTGCACTGCAGTCCAGCATGGTGTCTAGTAAGCTAGCAGTGTGCTATGTGCCGTCTGCAAGGGAATGTTTACCTGCAGGTAGATGGCAACGGCGGGGCAAGAAGGGGGGGGGGGGCACAGTCATGTACTGAAAGTGAAAGGCAGGGTACGAACGAAAATGAGAAACGGTTTTGAGACATCAGGCATTCTTTATTTTAAAACAAATACATCAAACGTCAGATTCAAAATATTCTCTCGAAGGCGTTCTTCATTCCATCTCTGATATTGCCAAATGTGTCTTTGACTTGATCCGTAATCTTTTCCTGCAGATCTTTTTCGTTACACCTGCATACCACCTGAGCCTCATCGTCACTTTCTGGTCGTTGCACGTCGGAGTCCGTCTCGGTTTTGGCGTCAGGGTCAACGACCTTGCTCTTGTCGCCTGCGTCAGCATCAGCGACTACCTTCTTGTCGTCTACTTGAGCATCAGCGACCACATTCTTGTCGTCTACTTTAGCGTCAGCGACCACATTCTTGTCGTCTACTTTAGCGTCAGCGACCACATTCTTGTCGTCTACTTTAGCGTCATCGACCACATTCTTATCGTCTGCTTCTTTCGGCTCTGTTGGCGCTTCTCTCTTGACCAGCTTGGAGAACACACTTGAGTAGCTGAAGTGGTCGCCTTTGACTGTGATAGAGAGGGTGTCGCCCGCCTTGCAGCAGAAGACACGTTGGCCGATGGTCGAAAAGGGGCCTCTAGGGGTAGCCTCGCAGTCCTTATCCTTGAGGCAATCGTATGCTGTATTGTGGGAAGGAAAAGGAATGTCCAATTAATGCTGGAACGAAGAAAGGAGACAAGGAAGAAACAGAGGGTGAATAGAAACCGTGGAAGAGGGAAAGAAAAAGAAAGACATACAACTTAGAGAAAACACTCACACCCCCCACACCCCCACCCACACACACACAAACACACACACACATACGTACACACAGTCACACGCAGAGAAAGAGAGACAGACAGACAGATAGACAGAGAGAGAGAGACAGATACACACACACACACACACACACACACACACACACACACACACACACACAGAGAGAGAGAGAGAGAGAGAGAGAGAGAGAGAGAGAGAGAGAGAGAGAGACAGTTTGTTACTAAGATGCACATATATAATTTAAAGCTGGCTAAGACCATGAACGAACTAAAAATAGGTTTGATAATTTGATAAACCTGTTTCTGGCCCGATCCGACTAGGGCGTATTCGCTGTCGGTGTCAGCTCAGTATATTTTAATTCACAATTAGCAACATCTGTTGTGTCAATTCATTACTGGTTAATGCATAATTAGCAATGGGTGCCTGTGATAGGGTTATCGGTTAATATCGTGTTTTAGATATTTGAAAAGAGTTTACATCTCCCTCGGCTTCTTTTTTAAAATTATTATTAAAATTAAAGAGTTCTAAGGCGAGGCTTTCTTGTCGACTGAAGAACAGCTCCGTACTTTTTGGTGATTTCGAACTTCGATTTTTAAAATACCGGTGACAGACTTAAAGCAAGAAACTTGGAAACTGCGTAGGTATAAGCTAATAAGTGTGTGTTTTATGTGTGTGTGTGTGTGAGTGTGTGTGTGTGTTTGTTTGTTTGTTTGTGTGTGTGTGTGTGTGTGTGTGTGTGTGTTTGCTTGTTCGAGAGAGAGAGAGAGAGAGAGAGAGAGAGAGAGAGAAAAGAGAAGAGAGAGTATGGGAGAGGGAGAGTACCGTAGTAAAAGAAATAAACGGCCACTCAAGAAACTTGCTTTTCTGTGATTTTTCTTCAGGAACAGATCTGAAACGGACATGGGCAATTATGGTTGGCTGCTCATTTCTCTTCTCGAATATCTTTTTAAAAAAATAAAATAACCCTGCAATTATTATCCTGACCTTTTCCCGTCATCCATCTGTGCAACTTTTCTGCGTAAATTATTGCAAAAAGTGAGAGGCCCTCTTTCACAATGAAATAATGTATATTTATTATTCAAATACATACACATGACGTGCGTCAATATTATCGTTAGAAACGTCCCGCAGACCAAAGGCATTGGGTTTCCAACATCAACATATAAAGATTGAGTCCTGATCCATGGATATAGGATCGATTTTTTTAGCCACCAAACACGCGAGAAATGAAACCACTGCAACCTGATACCCACCCCACCCTTTGCAAACGACCTAAAGTAGTTGTTAAAAGTAAATGCTAAAACAACTCCTACACGTATCTTATGGTGCCTTTGTACATAGATTATAATCAATAGGAGGATTCGGTTCGGCGGAAAAAACAAAAGTTGTCTTCTATCACATTATGATATCCCAAATGGTTTCAAGTATCGAAATGAACCCCTCCCCCTTTCTCATTAAAGGATGTCACCGATTAGAATTTAGACTTTACGTTTATAGCAAATCGTTGTTCAGTAATTAACAGACTCTTATGGCTATTGGGTTTGACGTTTACTATATCAAGAATTCCGTTGCTTTCTTGCGTAATAGACTTCAAATGTACCCGTTGAATATTATGTTCGTTTAAAACAGTTTTTAATGTCCATTTCCAAAGAAAGATTAAAAAACTGAAAACAAAAAAATGGATGAGACTATACATAGAGACACTCTAAAAACAAAGAGTTTGATTTTAAGTAGCTAAACACGTTTTGTGTTCATGAATCCATGCTCTTTGTCTTTGTGTCTTAGAGTTAAAGGTGAAAATCAAGAGTGACCAGCAGAGCAATTCCGCATCTCTTGAATCCTATTTGGAAATGGAATTTTACGACCTACTTCTCAAAGCAATACCCGCAAGCCAGCACGAGAAAGGTCAGATTCGAACACGAGTGAGGTCCGAATGTTCCTATTCTTTTGACACTGCTTTCCTCTCAGTCCATCGTGGCTGATAGGTGGACCAAGTGATCCAGCATAATATACACACACACACACACACACACACACACACACACACACAGAGAGAGAGAGAGAGAGAGAGAGAGAG
>NW_004797725.1:258699-259717 GCF_000002075.1 Aplysia californica | reverse complement strand
GGAATGGAAGGGAGACAGAGAGAGAGGGGGGGTAGAGAGAGAAGGGTGGAGGGAAAGAGAGAGGACGGAGAGAGAAAGAGAAGAGGAAGAAGAAGAAGAAGATTTCTGTAATGTTAGCTTACTCTTGATCGTATTGGCTTGTTACGTCTTTCAGAATTGTTGTTCAGAAAGCAGAAAGTGAATAATGTGAAGTTTTGTGCTGCTTGCATCACTTTATTAGATAAGTATCAGTAAGTTGTCATTTTCTAAATGTAAATCATAAATAAACTTACGCTCTCTCTCCTCTTCAGATGAATCGTCACCGTGTGCAGACAGCGCAAGGGCGACCACAAACAAAAGTACAAGTTTCATCGTGTATATTAGCAATCCTCTATAGATATATATGCGCCTACAGTTTTAATTCCAGGTATAGAGTAATAAAGCCGTGGGAGCTGCTTTGTGCAAACTGGTGTCTCGTTAAAGTTTACACCTGAATATATATCGTTGGTGGACTGGCTATAATTAGAGATGACTCAGAGCGGAACGCTGGCCTATCACAGCTGTTGGGGATGTGTGAGCAACACGTATAGAAAGTTCTAAAACATAACTGGAAATGACATTATAATTGTTTTGTGGATGTTTTGCTTGGAGTCTATTAGTTACCAAAGATACGTATCGGTATTGCATTCCAAATTATAAAAATCTCCTTAGTGAGAACCCAGGGCACTGCCACACATTATTGGTCTCTTAAATTATACAGTAATCAGCGTCGAGAAATATAGATAACGATATCATTATCGTTTATCAGAAACCATCTGTCGCGCTACCTTGGTCGTATTGATCGTGCTGATTCTGTGAGTATGACGATAGTGTTTCTGACAAAGCTGTATTTTTTTATTTTTTTTTTACTCTGCCGTGCACTTTATGTAAAGTTCAAATGAATAAGAGGATATTAAGCTATTTTCTTGTCTCATCTCTTTTGTCTCCGCCTGAACAAACCTATCTTTGATTTTGAGCATTCGTATACTCACCCCCCCCC
>NW_004797725.1:255487-258599 GCF_000002075.1 Aplysia californica | reverse complement strand
GAACACCCTTTGTCGGCCTCCCCTGTGTAGTATATTGGGCGCTTTTGGGGGTAAAGCTAATGGTTTTTCGAAAAACGGAATTTTTTTTTTTTTTTTTTTTTTCCCGGGGCTCTTTTTAAAAGTTCAAAGGAAAAAGGGGGTTTTTAGGCTTTTTTCTGGTTTATATTTTTTGGGCCCCCCCGGAAAAAACCTATCTTTGATTTTGGGCTTTTGGTTATCTCCCCCCCCCCCCCCCCCCCCCTCTCCCTCCTTATTTCTCCTCTCCATCGAGAAAAACTGGTAAGTGCTTGTCTATCCCATCAAGCTTGAATGTTCCTAGGGTGGGGGTGTCTTTAGCTCAGTTGTTATCATGCTGATTTCGTATCTGCCGACCCTGGGTCGAATACTCAGTGGAGCATTCAGGAACTTTGGTTATCTAGTGCGTGTTCGCGTCCCCCCCCCCCCCCAACCCAATTTGGTTCTGTCCCGAAGATCTTGCCTCTGCCTCGAAAGCTGCACTTGTTGATGAGTAAATAACTGCCGGGCATCTTCATAAAGCTAATGCAAACGTCCTTTGTGTGATGTATGTATCATTTCAGCCTGATCCTCTGTTTGGAGCAATAAATCCCACTTTCAAAAAGGCACAACCTATAGCTGTGCAATGCGTCAAACTTTAATAAAAGCAATTATAGGCGAACAATAAAACAAACAAACAAACAACCAAGGAAACAGAACAATCACATTGCGTTCTGTGGCTGAAATACGATACCAGTTATTTCATGTTGTCCAAAATAGCCCCATCATTGTGTTAGCTCTTACCATAACCACATTAACCATAAAACTGGACACTTTTAAGTGTTTTAACAGCGTGACAGCACGGATTGTAATAGTTGTTATCCTCACTATATATCAAGTTTCGAGTAGCTTTCAAAAACTATAAAATAAAATATACTTGTCCAGCTCTTGAATATTCAATATTGACTCATGTAAGGGAATGACTTATTGTGTATTCATTTAAAGTTGGATTCTGAGAGACAATTGTGTGTGTGTGTGTGTGTGTGTGTGTGTGTGTGTGTATGTGTGTGTGTGTGTGTATGTGTGTGTGTGTGCGTGTGTGTGTGTGTGTATGTGTGTGTGTGTGTGTGTGTGTGTGTGTGTGTGTGTGTGTGTGTGTGTGTTGGGGGTTGCCCACTTAGTTTAATTAGATGTTTAACTCTTTGTGCAACGGTTCAAAACGCACGTCGTTAAGATAAAATAAGATAAGATAAGATACATCTTTATTGTCCAGATCCTGGCACATTGGTTTGGTGTTCCACCACGAGTACACACACACACACACACACACACACACACACGCGCGCGCGGGCACACACACACACACACACACACACACACACACACACGTACACACGTGCACACACATGCACACACAAGTAGGCTTACAATCACATGCATAATATAAATTAGCAGCAATATAAACAATAATAATCGTAAGCTAGATACACACTCAATGTTATTTTGATGCATGCTCTAAGGTCGTAAGTACACTAAACAAGATGGTTAAGATGGAAGCATTTTGATAGATGATGGTAAAAATGACCTTTTGTATCTTTCTTTGTTACAGATCAGAAGCATGGGTCTTTTACTGCTGACTGATGTTTTTATTTGAGGGAACAAGGGATGTTTGTTGTCTAAAAAGATGGAATTGATTTTCTTAGTGCAAGCTGTTATATACAATTCATCCAAGTAGGGGAATGAAGATGTTGAAATTTTACATGCTTTCTGTATTAGTCGATTTACTTTTTCTTTATCTTGTTGCCTTGTGTTCCCGGCCCATGCTGTAATACAAAAATTGATAATACTTTCTATGGTTGAATGGTAGAACATGGACATCAATGTTTTATCAACTTTAAAATACTTTAGCTTTCTTAGAAAAAATAGTCTTTTGTTCACTTTTTTATGCAGGAGAGAAGTGTGGACACGCCAGTTGAGTTTGTTGTCTATTGTAACACCCTAATACTTATAGTCTGACACTTGCTCGATGTTTTCACATTTCATTTTGAGTGGCTGCAGGGGCAGTTTCTTTATTCTAAAATCAACGACAAGTTCTTTTCACATTTAAAAGCAGCTTATGATTTTCACACCATTCAGAAAAATTAAGTACAAAATTCCGGTAAGCGGTTTCGTTATGGTCAGCCTGGTAAATAATGGTAAAACGAAATGCAGTGATAGAACAAAAATTGAAGCGTGTCACAGAATGAACTAAAATGCTGGAAACAAACATACTTTGAAACGAACAGAAAAGAGGCTGCCACTATACCGGTTATTTTAGTCTCGCACCAAAACTTTTGTATCTTTTGTTTATGAACCAGTGTTTCTTGCCGTAGACACAGAGCGTGATTGTTGGCCATTTTGCACTACAAATCGACGGTAGGCTGAGAATAAGGAAGGTCTGGGGTGGGTTCTTCAAGCTCACGCTGATATTAGACTCTATTATTATTATTGTTATTAGTACTAGCCTGCCACTATTAAGCCCATTCTTCTTCTTCTTGTTCTTCTTATTCTTCTTGTTTTTGTTCTTCTTCTTCTTCTTCTTCTTCTTCTTCTTCTTCTTCTTCTTCTTCTTCTTCTTCTTCTTCTTCTTCTTCTTCTTCTTCTTCTTCTTCTTCTTCTTCTTCTTCTTCTTCTTCTTCTTCTTCTTCTTCTTCTTCTTCTTCTTCTTCTTCTTCTTCTTCTCCTTCTCCTTCTCCTTCTCCTTCTCCTTCTCCTTCTCCTTCTTCTTCTTCTTCTGCTACTCCTTGGCTCCTTCTTCGTCTTCTTCTTCTTCTTCTTCTACTTCTTCTTATCTTCTTCTTCTTCGTCTTCTTCTTCTTCTTCTTCTACTCTTCTTCATCTCCTACTCCCCCTCCTCCTCCACCACCACCACCTCATCGTCAACACCTTCGACACTAGGAAATCAGATCGTCTTATCAGACATGAACTATCATTATTCCTTCCATAAAACCATCAATACGAGGAGCAGAGCAGAGTTATAACGGGAACTTGACGGTGCAGGAAGCGTTTGAACAACAGTAGTAAAGGCTCATCTGAAACCGAGGGAAGGGTAACTAGGAGCTATGCCAAGCAACAAAAC
>NW_004797725.1:253965-255160 GCF_000002075.1 Aplysia californica | reverse complement strand
TTTAGATCATCATCATCATCATCATCATCATCATCATCATCATCATCATCATCATCATCATCATCATCATCATCATCATCATCATCATCATCATCATCACTGTATTATTGACGTCAGCATCATTTCCATCATAATTATCACGTCATCACCCCCATCCCTTCTTTTAGGTGTACCTGCGGTTTGATTCCTGGTTCGTGTAAGCATAGTCGGAGGATATCGTTTAGTCAGTCTCTGGGGAGAAAGGGGGGGGGAGGGGGTTCATTCACGATCGAATCATTTTTCTCGACTAGGATCCGACAGGCATTTTTTAGCCCTTATATGGGCTGGCAAAAGTGTATCTTAACTAACGACTCTTATAAAAAATCTAAAAGCATTATTCTTTCATCTCCTCAAGAACATTGCGGAGAGCCACATGTGCCCCTTCCCCCCTCCCCGAAAAAGGAGAATAGAGACTCCGAATGTGCGTTGTAGATCACGTCAGTTCCGAATGGTCGGGGGGCTCAAGTAGACTTTTACCTGCCAGCTGAGACAAAGTCTGAATGAAAGTGTCGTGCGTACCAAGTAGTGAGGGCTACTCTTTTGGGTGGTTGGCGGGTGCTCTGCAGTGGTTTGCTCTTTCTTTTCCAGCAAACTCAAACATCTATTGTCCTTAACTCTTCTCCTTCTTCTTTATGTTTGTTATACTCTCTTGTAACACCTCTAAAATCGTCGGCACTTATATGACATTGTTATATTGAAATTGCCGTAAAACTCTTGCTGTGGGTGGTTGGCGGGTGCTCTGGTGTGGTTTGCTTCTTCTTTCCTATCAAACATCTAACGTCCTTATCTCCCCTTCTTCTTTTTTATGTTTGTTACTCTCTTGTAACACCTCTAATCTTCTGGCGCTCATATGATCTTATGCAGTTGCGAGCGCCGTAAAACCTCTACTAAAACTTTTTTTTAAAAACTCTTTGCTAAGACAAAACGAGCTACTCAGAATTCTTTTATTATAACCTCAACTTTTTCTTTTAAATGAGTATAACACTGCACTCGCCAACCCCGCGCGCTCCTCTCGTCCCACCGCTGACCAAAAGAATGTCTGTTTGCCTTGTCCAGGTCCAAAGTTTTGGGTGAAGCTTGCCATCATTATATTTCACTGTATTTATTAATAATTATCGAGAGAGAGAGAGAGAGAGAGAGAGAGAGAGAGAGAGAG
>NW_004797725.1:252137-253464 GCF_000002075.1 Aplysia californica | reverse complement strand
ACAGTGACAGAGACAGACAGACAGACAGACAGACAGACAGACAGACAGACAGACAGACAGACAGACAGACAGACAGACAGACAGACAGACATTTCTGTTTTTAAATTAATACGATGAATATTTGGAGTGATTTTTTTTTGGTCAGAACACAACGTTTTATGTTACTGTTGGACTCTGTATTGTATTGTTAAGCGCTCAGAGCCTATGTACTTTAATCGGGGTTGAGCGCTATATAAATGTCATTTATTATTATTATTGTTATTATTACAGACAGACAGACAGACAAACAGACAGACAGACAGAAAGACAGAGTGAAAAGATACAGAATTATGTCTGTTTTTTCGTTAGATTTCAAGCCTACGTTCTGCCCTTCCTCTGCTTAAATAACCATATTATCATCTCTTCCGAAGCATGTACCAGAAACATGTTGCGCTCAACGAACAAAAACTCTCGGTCATTGTTGTCAGTTTACTCTGCCCACCAGGTGTGATCTCAATCCGGGAAGACAACGACAAACAGCTGTAGCCACATTCAAATGGAACTGAGTCAAAACGTTTTCATAACTAGAATGTATGAGGGAATCCGCTTATAAAATGTTATGCGTTGTAATGAGAAAAAAAAAAAAAAAAAGAAAGAAAGAAAGAAACACAGCGGGGGTTTCTAATGTTAGCAAAGTGTTCTGAATAAACCTTAGTGTATGGGGAGCGCACATACATAAAACACCCGGATTTTAGTGATTTTATCTGATTTATTTAGATCAGCACCGTCACCAGCCTTTTTCACATCATGCTAGGGCATAGGCTATTAGCAAGAGCTATCCATGTATGTACATTTTATAATATTATGCTTCTGTTCTGGGCAACTGCCTCCACCTCTGTCCAGCAGCACCTGCTGTATCCCACCTCCTCTGGTCTGAATCTAAGTCACGAACTTAGTGAGACACATATGACGAAATAGCATACTCACTTTATATAATTTACCTCTTATCTTTTTCTAGGTACCATAAAAAATCAAAATCACCCCCCCCCAAAAAAAAAAATCAACTGCAGCAGTTGAGTGAATGTAACGCCGGTGTCGGAGTTGAGTCTACGACACTTTTTTCAACATACAGTGGGACCGCAGGGAAAAATTAATGCTGTATGGTCAAAGTACACAAAACGTACTGTAAAAATGATTAGTAATTAGCAGTCTACAGCATTGATTTAGGAGTCGTCAGTCCGAGAGAAACAAAACAATCAACAAAAGTTTATTCAGCTTTTCCTCGTCTAAACATAGATGTTTGACAATAATGATATACATACATACACACATACACATACAATATATA
>NW_004797725.1:247094-250185 GCF_000002075.1 Aplysia californica | reverse complement strand
TGTGTGTGTGTGTGTGTGTGTGCGTGCGTGCGTGCGTGCGTGCGTGCGTGTGCCCTTGTTTTTGTGCGCTCGAGTGCGTGCGTTTTAAGTTGTCTATGATTGAGATTGTGTTTGTGTGAGCGAAAGCAAACTTACGTAAGCATAGCACGTTTATGTACATAATAATATGTGCACATGGCGCTCATACACGTGTGCAGTTCATTATTGTTCGTTGATTACCTTCCATTTGCAGAGATGGACTCAACACCGTCTCTCAGTTGACGATTCTATTCCAATGTTCGTTTTTTGGGTCTGACTCATCAGGTGCAAGTGGTTGGGTAGTGCTGCTGTTTGGTCCCCAACTCTTTCCAATTAATTTTTGTTTTCTTTATGATGGTTGGAAAATCATAACATCTATCTGAACAGATCTGGAGGTGTCATCTCTGACTCAGAGGTTGACGTGTAATGACTCTCCATTCTTTACGGTCGCGAGCTGCCGTTGCACATTCTGTCCATATCCAGGCTAGTCCATGTCCTTATGTTGTCCATCCATGTTATTCTTTGTCTTCCTCTAGCTCTCCTGCCCCACATCTTTCCTTCAAGCACCTCTTTCACATATTTTAATAATATTAAATTTAATAGGCCAACTCTAACTTGAAATATCAATTTAACTTTGATTTCTGAGTTTCCCCCATTGTACACCATAACAGGTCCCTTTCCCAGAAGCATTACAAATTTAAAAAAAAAAGTATAGTAAGACTAAGTGAAAGAGTTTTACTGCACTTGAAAAACAGATAGATCATACATGTACCCAAAAAAATTAGATGTGTTATGAGAGAGTAACATACAAAGAAAAGGAAGAGGATGAGAGATAAGGAAGACAAATTATAATGCTTGTGTGAGCCCCATTATCTGTTCCCCTTCCAACCCGCCCTTTCACACCTCCGGGCTCACAGTCCAGGTGTATCAGAAAAGAGACGAATATCGACATAATAACGGTCATAATAATGTAATACTAGAAGAGAAAAAGCAAGGCAGTCGGGCAAAACCTATAGCAAAAAATAAATTAATAAATAATAAATAAATAAAAGGACCAAACAAAAGTCCCACCCCCAATATAACACAAAACAACAACTAATCCTCCCCCTCCTCCCCCAAAAAGGCAATCCCCAGGGTAAGTTCATTGTGCTGCCAAGCTCCGACTGAAATTTCAAAACTTTGGCATGAAAATTCATCAAAAGTAAATTTCCTTCACACAAATTTCTTAAGTGAAAATAAACTTATGCTGAGACTACCAGCGAGCTATATTTGTGTAGTTGTCATCTGTAGTCGGGTATCTTTGATTCTTCCACAGAATGTTAACGTCACTGTTTCTCATAGTTCAGATCCAGTCTGGGGGTAGAACCTAGACGGTCAGAGATAGTGTAAGAACGTATAGGGTAGAACTCATTCTGGATTGGTGATTAGTTGGCAGGTGTTCTGGTGTGATCTGCTACTTCTTTCCTATCAAACATCTATGGTCCATATGTCGCCTCCTTTTTTGTGTTTGCTATTCTCTTGTAAGACCTCTAATCTTTGGCACTTATATGACCTAATTGTGTTGAAAGTGCCATAAAACTTTTACTGAAACTAAATCACTCTGGACCTGGCCACTAGAGAGGTGCAATAATATAGTAGTCTTTGAAGAAAAAAAATTCTATTCACCTTACAACTATAAGTAGAACTATAGGATAGAAACTTATTTTTTCCTTCTCTATGATGAACTAAACCAGACAATTTGAACCCAAAAACTACACACGAAACAGTTGAAAGAAGTCTGTATCCCGTACAGTAAAAAGAAAAGAAATCGTTCTAAACAAATCAATAGTCATAGAAAACTAACAAAAACGTAGAGTTCACCTTTAAAATACCAACTCAGAAATGTGAAGCAGACATAATGAAATCAAACTGAAATTCTAAATCTGTTATTCAATAATCCTGAGAAATTCCTTAGATTAAAAAGAAAAACCCTTGACACAGGACAAAAGGACATTTCATCACCCATTTATTTTTCGTAGTAAATCTTATGTCAACATATATGAAATCAACAGTCCACAGAGCTGCAACTGATGAGCCTGATAAGTCAAGTCCCTCTCCATCACGCTTTCTGTATGTTGAGTTGTGCAGCTCTTGGAAAGATACCATCTTACCATCCCACACAAAGCTACACATGTAATTTGTAATACTGAAGAACCTGAGCATCAGATACAGTGTAATGAAACTGAGCAGTCTGGATATTAAGTCACTGGCTAAAGTAGCCCTGTACAAGGAATTATTATCTGCCATTACCATTAACTCACACATATATTGTGACCACAAGCATCATAGGTTATACAACTGAGAATTTCACCATGCTATGTGAAGTTTGAGCTTATCTTCCAACAACTTAAAGAGAGACATAACACTTATATTTATACAAATGTGGAAGGAAAAGGGATGGGAGCACATCTAAAAGTTGTTTTTAAGCTTCTATGGTTGGACCTTGTTCTGTTTCAGGAAAGGCTTATTGTTTCACAGACAATAAGGATTGAAAGGAAGGGCATTAAAAAATATTCACTGAGATTGGCCTTCTGGTTGCCATGGAAATGTCATCACCTGGACTTGGAATTTTTGTCACATGTATGTAATCCTCTTGAATTTTAGAAGTGATAGCCATACAATCTGTTTTGTTTTAGTAGAGGGTTTTACGCGCTCGCAACTGCATAAGGTCATATGAGCCCCAAGGGGTGGGTGTCAACAGAGAAGTCCTTACAGGGAATCAGACTTACTCTGCTCACCTCTCTAGCTTTAGCTTTAACTTTAACAGTACAAAGTCTGCTTCGACTATCAAGGCACCCCGGAAATAGTGGGTCACAAGAGTGTGATAAAATACAAAAGAAGAAGAGGAAAAATAACAATAGTAAGGATTAGGAAAAAAAAGCAGCAGTTCTCTGTTGTAGTTGCAGATCAGGCACAGTTATGAGCGTGACATCGATGAATCAGCCCATTTACAATTCTACTGTGCATGAACGAGAAAAGTCCCCCATTTGGGAATGGCCTAAAGACACTTCAGTCTGCGGCACCGCCCCGGGGG
>NW_004797725.1:229266-246994 GCF_000002075.1 Aplysia californica | reverse complement strand
GGGGTTAGCCATACAATTTGCTGTTATTGAAAATTGCAAACAATCTTAACTTTTCCTGAAACTTTCCTCTGCATTGTGAGAAGGACTGAATCAGACAGTCAGAATGTGAAGAACTTAAAGGAAAATATTCAAAAATAATAAGCAAAAGCTGAAGTTTTCCAAAGATTTGAAACAATTATGAAAGGAATAACAAATGTGTCACGGCCTGATGGAATCAGGTGCTCGTCAGCTTTTTGCAAGTGGAAATATTGGTATCATCTGAAAGCTTGTTCATTTGTCTTGCTCATATTTCATATTTAGATGAAAAAGTACCCATCTATCTCAAGCAGATGTTGAGATATTTGTGATTGAAGGAGGAGGGGGTCACCTGGTTTCATAGGTAAAATTAGCAAGAAAATGGTCGCCAAAGTTTTGTAACTTCCAAAGCTTAAAAGTCCTTGGAAACTGAAAATATGCAGGCCTTCAGTAAAATTCACACAGAAATGAAGACCTGAAAAAAAAGACTGCCCCTAATTTAAGTTTTGCTGAAAAGAGAAAAATGGCAAAAACCATGGACTTGGGACTACATTTACTCTGGAATTAGCTGCATTTTTGGCCATTTTTTCCGCTACACCGTTAACAGTTAAGTGTCAAGTGTGCACTACCAGTAGTTGTGAGAAAGTCTTCTCTATTTATAGATACCAAGAACTCATTATTTGTCAATTTGAACTTAAACACAGTCTTGTTCTCAGGTCTTCAAATGTGTTGTTAAATGGAGCTCATGTTGAAGATGTTGAGCTCAAAAACAAAAATTTGATATAATCTCTAAACTAACCTAACAAAAGGGGTATAGTAAATAGTCAGCAGAAGATCAAAGCTGTGTTGGAAGAAAGACATACTCATGACACTGAAAACAAGAGCAGCAAACTGACCCGAGACAGGGAAAGTTTTCAGAATGCAAGTCAGGGTGAATCATCCACAAGGGTAAAAAAAAGTTGTTCCCGCATCCAGTCTAGACATTGGGGATTGCCTTGTTAGTGAGACAACTTCCTGGGCCTTTCGGAATATTGTGGTAGGGAAAAGTAAAGCTGTTCCAGCATCCGATCCGGACATTGGGGGTTGCCTTGTTAGTGAGACAGCTTCGGCATATTGTGGTGGGGCGGCCAGTTCCTTTCCATGCCGCCTTTACTTCCCCTACTCGAAGTCAGGTACCCATTACTGCTGGGTAGGCAGGAGGGGGCACAAAAAATATGTGCCCGACTTCGGAGACGAGCGCACTAACCGCTCTGCCATCGTAAGGGTACAGACATGAATATTGACATTGAAAGAAATCATTGTATTGTTGGAAACCTTATATTATATGTAGGATAAAAGAAAAAAAAATTGCATAGATTTCAATTATGCATAAAAGTCTAATTCAACACCCCCCCCCCCCCCCCCATAAAAGGGCAAGTAGTAGAAGTCACTTCTAATGGGAAAAAAAGCATTGTAAAAGAAAATCTTACATACTCATGGTGTACGTGCACACCAAAAAAGTTAATTATAATTTTTTAAACGCCATTGCCTTTTTCAAAATAAATAGACAAAATGGTAAGAGTTTCCCAACTATTAATAAAGAGTTGTGGCCCTGGCCCAGTAATAGCCTGTAACATTTTTGTGGCACAATAGAATAATAATCACTATATTACAACTGATAAAAAAGACTTCGATAATTTAGACCAAGACCTTAAAACAAGCTTTCTGAGACAGTATTTACACTTCAAGCTGGCTGACTTTCCTATCCTTAAAAAGCATCTTTAAACACCCATTCACTTAAAAGTTTAGACATAGAGGCCAACCTGAATTGGAAAAACAATGCCTTCTCACATGACTAACAGTAATTTCACTTTTGCAATACCAAACAACTGTCCTGTCTACTTTACTGCCATGAAATACAATAAACAAACATGACCCCAAAAAATATCAACGTAATCCATGAAAACAGCTTTTGAAAAGAAAAAGTAGCTCAAACAACTCATACCCTCACTCTCCCTCCAGCACCCTCCAAATTAAAATCGATAAATAGCATGGAGACTTTAAACATTTGCAAAGAGCATAAAGAACTGACTCGAATTCAAACAAAGCAATTATAACTAACTTGTTCTTCTAAACCAGCATTTTGTTAACCGAGGCATGTAAGGAACAATATTATCATACTGCTTCGTTTATCAATTAAATGAAAAAAGTAAAGACAGACGCATAAAGAGTCAAATAACTCATGAACAAAACACCTATTTGAGGTAATCTTATTTTGCAAAACAGAGGCTACACATGAAGCATGGCACACAATTTTCATTGATACAAATTGCACAGTGTCTGGGTAGAAAAAAATTCAACATACTTTTTTCATGAAAATGCACTGCATTTTCGAGTTGTGTACTCATCAATTTATAGTAGTTTAAAGTTTTATGCACCCATCAGCACAATGTAGATCTTTTTGCAGGCTGGCTGCTTCAATCTGCGCAGAATGGGATACAAGCACAGCATCTCTGCAGAAAGACTAAGATATGATACTCCATGAAAGTCCCATGGAGCAAAAATATGCTGCAACCAACAAACAAAGAGAGGCACAAGATTAGCAACTCCCCAGTAGCTATTGACTGTGAAGTCACAGAGTTTACCTATACTGTGATTACAGAGCAGGTAGGCCTATATGTTTATATAATGTGTAAACAAAAATGTTTTCTGGAAAGAGTGCGTGTTTGGTGCACCTACATTCATAACACACACTGTTACACTTACTGAATGTGACTTAATGCAGTTTGAAGAAAAAAAGAATGTCAAGGGCTGAACATAAAAGATACTGGGTACGCCCTTTTGAACAGTACAGCAGGAAAAGCTATAACAGATGAGAAAAAGTAGCTTGAAAGATGGGTGGTACAATCTTTGCCTATGCTCAAGAGAATCCACACTAACAGACAGATTCTTGCATTTGCATTGCATCGTAGTGAAATCAGGCATTCATCATAAAACTGAAATCAAAGAAACTGGCATTTTTCCGGCCATTGGGCAATTCTTCTTTTTTGTTTTTTTGTGAACACCCTTTATGTCCATTTGAAAAACACATTTCTAGGTGGATTTCACAGAAAAAAAATTGATCAAAGACAAATTATTTTTGACACTAAGTGACTCCCCCCCCCCCCCCCCCCCCTTACCTCTTTCAATCAGAAATATCTCAATTTCTATTCAAGATAGATGGGTATTTTTTAAATCAAAAGCAAGGCAAATGAACAGGCCTTAATATTATATCAATAACTCTATAACATGCCCAAAAACTGACGATGACTGGTTCCATCGTGTCGTGACACATTTCATGGAGGTTCAATCAACCCATGACATCTTGGATGAGGTCCAAACTATTTTATAAAAGCGGGTCCCATGAGTATGAGTCACTGCCGCTGGACCACTAACTCTTACTAACAACAGTAAACAGCCCAATGCAAACAAATAGCACAGGAAAATAAAGCTGTCTGAGCATTAATGAGAACATAGGGAATATTACTTATCAGGGGAAGTCCGTCAGTTTGCACACACTTTGTTGAGGCATGGCTCGTAGTTAGTTTTTAGACTGATCATACAAGTTTCCATTTTAGATACAGACAGTCACTTTCTCTCTGAATCAAATGTACTTTTCTCTGTCTCACAGCAACTGACAAACAGCTTTTTAAAGCTCTCAACATTACATAATATATTCATACTAAGTACAAATAGGTTTTACTCTCTGATTTAAGTTCTTGACATACTATTTTTGATTTGAAATGAAAAACAATTTCACCGGTGCCACCTGGAGAAGATCCTTTTAAACTGTGCATTTCCTTGTAGTACGAACCATGTATCATAAACAAAAATATACTTTATGTTACAAAAACTTACTAGGAAAAAGAAGGAACAGAACCCATTTTCATTAATAACTCACAGGCTACAGGCAGAAAGACAATAAAATAAGGCTATGTGCTACTACATGAAAGTGCATACACTTAAGATACACAGTTTCAACATTGAAATTCAAGTTGCAACCATTTAGCAGAGTACAGTCAAACCTCATTATATCACCAACCTTAGAACAAGCATGGGGCTTATGATAAAAGGGGCTGGCGGTATAATGGAGTTCTAATAACACTGCCCTCTGTTAAATATCCTTCATTGTCCAACATCAAGGGAAATGATTCTGCTGTGTGTTCTGTGTTTGAAAAGTGTCTTCTTTTTTTTAGGGGGGGGGAGGTTAATTGCACGTATTAAGAAGAGTTTTCAAGTCTCTCTCTCTCTCTCTCTCTCTCTCTTTCTCATTCACTCTCTCTCTGCAATTGTGCATATGCGCGCACGCACGAGTTTGTGTGTGTGTGTGTGTGTGTGCATGTGTGTGTGTGTGTGTGTGTGTGTGTGTGTGTGTGTGTGTGTGTGTGTGTGTGTGTGTGTGTGTGTGTGTGTGCTTGTGCATGTGTGTGTGTGTGTGTGTGTGTGTGTGTGTGTGTGTGAGAAAAAATTAAAATTGAAAAGCACATTACTTAATGATCAAGGCTTTTTCTCAAACACATGCAGTCTGAAATCTTCATGACAAGGTTGGGGAGGTGGGATGGATGGGGAGGGAGCAAATTAGCTATAAGCACTAGCTTTCAGAGTCATATTTGGAAGAAAAGGAGATTATCACAAAGCAGCTGCAGAGAGAGAGCTATGTTATGTGTACCTCTGGCAGCTAGCTTGCTGGCGTGTTGCAGGGCAAAATTGACATTAGTTTAGTAAGGATGGTACAACTCGGACAATTGGCAGACGGCAGTTTAAAGGGGCAAATAATATATTCATATAGGCCTTCCTTTTCGTGCATTGGCAAAAACTGGTGGTCAGTGGATCTGGCAGTATAACAGGGGCAGTATTACAAGGTTTGACAGCATTAAAAAAAACAAGAAACCCTACAGGTGGTATTATATCTTCATAATAAACTGTGTTTGCTGGCCATATGTGATGTGTTTTACAATTGAGGAAAGTAGATTGAGTGAAATTCAAGTTAAATACACCTCATGATCATGTGTTATTTTAAACAAGCATTATTGACAGTTGGGAACAATATTCATGCAACAATGTATCTCCAAAAAACAAGAAACCCTACAGGTGGTATTATATCTTCATAATAAACTGTGTTTGCTGGCCATATGTGATGTGTATTACAATTGAGGAAAGTAGATTGAGTGAAATTCAAGTTAAATACATCTCATGATCATGTGTTATTTTAAACAAGCATTATTGACAGTTGGGAACAATATTCATGCAACAATGTATCTCCACTGATACCTTTCCATGTATTGGTTGACTGCACACAAACATTTGCTCCAACACAAAAAAGATTTGTTGGCTTCAAACCAACAGACATGTAAGAGAGAAAGGTTGCAAGAGGGAAAACTCCTCTTCCCACTAACACCATTGTGCTGTATGGAGTGCTCAATAAAACGAAACATGCATGAGGAAACATAGATGCTGAAAAAGACTTCAAACGTCAAACTTCATAAAAATAGTTGTGTTACAGCTGACGTCTCCACACCACCTTACTCTCCCCAATCAATACCCTTCTGAGACCTCTTCACCAATGATAAAGTCTGAAGCTTCTATGGCTTGACTGTTTTCATAACATAGCATCACTTTGTACTGAAATACATACATACAAAATCCACCATTAAGGATCACAAAAAAAAAACCCAACAAAAAACAAACAAACCCAATCCAATATTAATTCAAGTAGGGTGACGAATATGGCAGAAAAATTCAACTGCAACTTATTACTTAGTCACTCTAAATAAAAAGGCAAGACTGCAGTGCAGTGAAATCCTAAGAAAATCATCTTTGCATAAGTTACATACAACATCTTTCCTCAGTTTAGATAATCAGTAATGTTTCACACTGAGTATCTGCAAATTAAAAAAAAAGAAGAAGAGTAAAACGAGCATATAGGTGTACTATTTTTCGGAGTGAGACACTAGACAGGGTGAAACTGATATCGAAAGTAAAGGCAGAGTCAATCCTACATGGAACTAATCCCAAAACCAAACTCAAGACCTGGCAATGCCATGGTTCGTAATAAGAAAAATGAAATGTCAATGGTACTACTCTCTATCACCAGACATTAAGCTTATAAGCCCTTTATGGAAAGAATGACGTGAACACAGTAACGTCAAGGGCTAAAGGGACCATGCAAAGGAATGAATACAGTCAATAATACACTGGCCATGTAGGAAACAAATTGAATAGTGCAGACAGAATACAAAAGATATTAAAACATATCAATACATTTAGTCAGTAGAAATAGCCCCCGATTTAACTTTTTTGAGATCTCAGAGAAGTCACCGTGAACAGAGCAGCAGCAAATTGGAACAGTGAGTATTATGTGACCCCCAAACATCTTCGGACTTTATGAAATATGCTTCTACTTCTATAGTAATAAAGAAAATAAAAATTGAAAGGAAAAAAGAAATAAGACACAGGGGAATCTGATGAAAACACATCATAAAAACAAAAAGAGTTATCTATGTCCACACATTTTTTTGAATAACCACATTTAGACAAAGTAGTCAAAATGTAATAAATAAAAGATTGAGACATGAATAGAATTGCAAAAAAATAAACAAGACTTTTCGTGTTTACCATGACAAGTCTTTACTCCTATACTTCATTCACAGCAATGAACAAACAATCATTGTACAAACTCAATGACGTTCTTGAGAAAAAGGTAAGAAACTAGAGTGGGTGTCACAAGGTGAGATTCAACTGAAACAATATTAGAAAAAAAATAACAATAAACAAAAACAGCAACAGGTCATTTGACAGAACAGAAAGCAAAAACAAATGAATATAACACACAGTAAACTATCCTTTCCAACTCGACTGTATTTGAATATTTTACACTACAAGTCCTTTCATAAAAATATTGATTCAAAATCAAACATTAAAGATACCCAGAAAGTACCAGTTTAGAGGGGACATCTAAATTAAAACTTACTGCTTGAATATCTTGCTTGAATAAACACAGTAACAACAAAAATAACATAAAAATTGACATATGAAGCCTCAGAATATGGAAGGACATAGTTTATGACTACATAAATAAGAGCTAAGAAAAAACCCCAAAAACAAAACAACATAGTAAAGGCATTTGTTTCATCCTGAGTAAAATTTGCATTTTGACAAGTTGATTTTGAGGTTCATGATGTCTGACAACTCCACCTCCAGGAGTTTGTGCAGTCCAGTTCCATCTCTGAGGTACAGCCATTGTCCATTGCAGTAATCATATCTTTTTGGACCACTGCAAGCAAGCAATAACCAGATATAATAACATGAAGACAAAAAGAAAAAAGCCAAAATTATACAATGGACTCTAATAAGACGAGTTCAAGACTTAATACGCCTTTTATAAAGACTCTAACAATATCGGAAACTATATCAATATTATAAGGTAAGAAGTTAAACTCTTAAAGTCAAAGCAAAATTTAAGGTAATGAAAGTATTGAAAATCTTGTCTTCTCTAAATAACTGGCACATGCCAAAATACAATCAACAAATCGTTAACCATTGCCACTGTCATTGCTCCATATACAAGTTATACATCGATGCACAAGACAACTTCACTCCATTAGAAACAAGTGGTTTCTCATTTCTTGAAGATAAAACTGGACCCATAAAACTACTACACAAGAGTGTTTTCAATCCGTTTAACAAACAATATTAGCTGCAAATGGAGGAAATTAGTGGTAATCAACAACACACACAGTGTGGAAGAAGAGCATGCAGGGTTTTTTCCTTGTTTGATTCTATTCAATAAAGGTGCGATTTCCAAACCCCCCCCCCCCAAAAAAAAAGATTAAAAGCCCTAGTGAAGAACAGCATATTAATTACCTGATGGGAGATGACAGCCACAGCTGTTTGTTTGGGGTCTGCTTGTTGATGACATATGTGCCTTCTGATCCTCCAACATGAACTGTCAGTACACCACTCTGAGGGAAGAACAAGTGTAAAGGCTACTTTATAAAGACTGAACATCTTTACTGAAGTGAAGCCTTGCTCATCATCCCATCAATGTACTCTGGTGTACATGATCAAGTCTAGCTGGCCTAGGTCAAGCTACCCTCCACTCATACAATGCTTGATGACTTCACACCGACATGAGAACACTAGTCCAAAGGAAACAGGGCTATAAGGCTTCTATATGGTCTAGTCATAATGTACTGATCTGATCCTAGAAATCGATTAGTCAAAAACTGTGATTATATAGACTTGCCATACTACTACTACTACTACAGATAAGAGTTACATTTCTAACTTTTATTTTTGAAAAGCATTTTTATTTCCCTCCTTTCCTCATAACACATAAAAATGTGAATCGGTGCTTCCCATTAGACTTTTTTTTTTAGTGAGTACTTCAACAAGAAGTTTCAATTTCATATTAATAACAGATTAACCAGAAAAATGTAATGGTCGACCTCAAATCACACCAATTTATTCTTCTCCAGAAATTTGAAGAAAAAAAATTGACAAAATTCAAATTACAGTCTATCACTTTATCTCATCAGCTAAATAAAAAATGATGGTATTGATCATTATCAAGTTATGATAGTCTCATGATAAGCTTATATCATAGTCTTTTCTTGGAAAATTTAATTAAAAAAGGTCAGTCGCTTTTTAGGATTGATTGTATTATAATGAAATCCTGCTACCTCTGGGGAAGTGTCCCATGTATAAGGAAAGACTAAATCTGCAACTGGCATAAAATGTTGATATCTAGATAACAATCAGACAACACATTGCTTCTTTATTACTCTGTAACTTACTGCAAAGGCACAGTCATAATCTTCATTGCATGATTCTGTCTCAGGAAGATCTTCAAAGAAATCACACAGGGAGTCGAGAGTTTCCTCTGCATATCCTTCATACTCTATCTCTGTTACTTCTGTAGGCCTGCAAACAAAAACAATGAGATGATGCAGTATCAAAAACACTGTCATACTCAAAATGTCATCTTGACAATTATAACTATATTCAATATGCTCAATGCAAAATTTATATCAATGTTGACTCAGAATCTAACAGCTTACACACTAGGTAAAGCAATATAAAAACTTATACTTCCAACTTGAAGGATTTCATGGGGCAAAGGGAAGACATTGAAATCATGGTAAGTGTATGGACATATTATTTATGACAAAGCCATTCAAAGAGTACTGGTCAACAATCTCGATAGATTGGGAACCGAATAGTCAGCTTCAGGTAAGGTTCATGACATGGGGAAAAAAAGAGTATTGACATTTTTTTCCCCACTTAAGCCAGATTGTCTGTCTCCTTTCAAAGTTAAGTTGGTCTCTTCAGTGCAAGTAGCAAAACATTTTATTGCTAACAAGCAGATCGTTATAAAATTACAATTCACTCTTATTCACTGGCTGAGAGGGGGAGAACAACAAAAAAATTGTTTAATGCATGGAGAAGCAAATTAAATACAAATGTACATCATAAAAACAATTCTCATTGTGGGCTTAACGTCAAGCTTGGGCAATGTAAAATTATTTAAATATACTACTCACTCTTATAACCAAGAAATTGTGAGTGGCTGGAGATACCACAGACAGATATTACTTCTTTACTGTCCCTCTGTTTTTGTCCATTCGTCTGCTTTGATTTTCGTAAGCGTTCTGTTATGGTTGAGTTCACAGGCTTTTAATTAAAGCATGTACAGGTTGATAAACTAAGAAAACATGAAACAAAACAACTTTAAAAGATTCTATTCCATTTTCAAAAAAAGACATTACTTACTGCAAATCAGATCCGCTAGACAAGAGTCGACTGGCTTGGTGGATATTACAGACATTTAATGACAATGGTTGAGGCTGCTTTATCATAGACCTTTGACTTTCATCTCTTGTCTTTGTGCTGAAATCGAAGCCATTGATAGCACCCTGGAAAGTATACAGAGTTAGTTAGATATATCCCAACAACACAAAGCTCTGCAGAAAAATAAAGTGCAATATTTTAGTGAATATATGTGACAGTTTCAAGTGTGCTCTGCAAATGTTCAGGGCACTGAATGATTAAGCATCATAATAAAATTATGAAAATTATTAGTTCAAATTTGACAAATAAAATCAGCTGGAAGGGTTGATCTTCAGATGAATCTGCTTTGGCAAAGGAAGTTTGTGATAAAAAAAATAAATCTTTTCCTATTCTGGCTTGGTGGGTATTACAGACATTTAATGACAATGGTTGAGGCCGCTTTATCACAGACCTTTGACTTTCATCTCTTGTCTTTGTGCTGAAATTACAATTATTCCTTATTTCACAAACTAAAACTTTTTTGTTCCCCTTCTTCCTAAGCAGTCCATAACCTCATTCCTCATTCTGGCCAGGCCTGTTGTTTTCTGCTGAGTCCTTATTTGAAGTGTCTTCCTATTGCCAGTACCCAAGGGGGGATAACAACAGAATGCCCATTTGAGGATGTGAGAAGAAAGTTATCTGCTGATCAAAAGATTTAATGATTACATGTATTGAAGATTATCGTAAACGTGTTTAGTGGTTAGTAGCCCAAGACAAGGATATCAAGCTAGAACAAATACAGTACAGGTACCTACAATATGACAGGCCACTACCCATGTGACATGTGTTACATACACAGTGATAGTGGGAATGCAAAAAAGCTTCGGTAATGCACACTAGTGTGTCTTGCATCAGCTCAACAACAAAATGCCTGGGATAGCATGGTTTGATGGCTGAGACACCGTGTCTGTTATCTATTTTTAAAGCACGGATGTGAGTTTTGACTCTCTTGCTATTACTAAAGTTTCTAAAAAGAGAGCATTATTTTTCCAGTCAGCTATCCCATTTTATTTTGAAAAACAGGCTAAAAAAGAACAATATACCAAAAATATTATTTTACATTCACTCCCGTCTCATGCTCAGGGATTAGCATTTTTCTTTTTATCCTTTTCATCAGTTTTACATAAATTTTTGCTTTAAAACAGTTGCAAATTATTACTCTTTGAGTATATTTGATGCTTTTAATTTATTTGCACTATATGGCCTCAAACCATGGTAATATTTCGCAGGTTTATTTTCAAATCTTGCGGGGGTCGGGGGGAGGGGGGGGGGACACCTCCTAACAGCAGAGCATCTGTGAGCAAGAGTTAGAGTAAAAATTTACCTGTCCACATAATTTGATGTTTTTTGCAAAATTAGGTTTGAAATTTACTTGAGAACAATGGCGAGGCATCGTGGTGAACTCAGGCGTTCGTCAAAATTATGAAATGGGCGAAATCAGAATCTTTCGGCCAGTTTGGATTTTTTTTTGAATTTTTCTTTTTTTGGCTCAACACCTTGTATGTCCATTCAAAAACACGTTTATGTGTGGATTTTGGGGAAAAACATTGATTAAAAGCACAAAAATGTAAATTTGCAGTTTCCAAAGACTCTTTTAAACTGTGGAAGTCACCAAACTTGGGCGGCCATTTTCTCACTAATTTTACTTTTGAAACCGGACGACCCTACCTTTTTCAATCGAAAATATCTTGACTGCTATTTAAGATAAATGGATATTTTTTTCATCGAAAGCAAGGCAAATGAACAACCTTACTTTAAGACGATACCAATAACTCCATATGCCCAAAAATTGACGAACGCCTGATTCCACTGCGTCATGACACAATTGATTTGTAACTGTTTGAAGTATGGTATTCTTTTACTTTCCCTCCCATCTCACGCATAGCTACTAGGAGTCCAGTGTGTTCTCTATAATATTGAATTGCAGAACACAAATCGACTTGATTTCGGTGGCAAATTAATAATTTAAAAAATATTTCATGGTGTTTAATTGATTGAGGTAATATCATACTAAGCCTAATTGCGTAGTAATTTCCGTGGTTTGGACCAATCAGGGGGGGGGGGGGGGGAGGGGGGGGGTTGCTTCTCTGAAGTACAAAAAATATCTGCGGGAGGTTTTAATCAATAGGCCGAATTTGATATTATGCAAGTTAGTTAAAAAATTGCTTTAAAATAATTGATTTTCAACAGTTGTAGTGGCTATATGTGTGATCTTCTGAAAAAAATACTGCAGTTAAACCTTCCAAGCAGTGCATCTCATCTGTGTGCAAGAGTGAAAGTAAAAAGTCACCAAAAGTTTTCATGCCCATTATATGTTATGAGCCAAAAATACAGCCGCTAGGCCCCCCAGAAACAAAGCATCTGCATGCAGGACTGAAAGTAAAAATTAAGGCCTGTCATAGAATAGGTTTGGGTAACTATGCCAGGAGGGGAAATTCGCAACCTGCCCCCCCCCCCCTCCCCCGTATCGATTTAAAATGGGAATAATCCGATATACCAACGAAGGAAAAGTTTAAAAGTGTCAAGTTACTTACAACCTCAAACAATTCTTTGTCAATTTATCAACCAATCAAAAAAATTAATGGTTATGGCGAAGAACAATCGTAGTGTTTCAAGCATGTGTCTACCCGCTAATCTTCCCTTTCCCCCTCTCTTGCCCTTTCCCTGCTGCGCCAGTGCTATTTTCATGTTTCTGTGTCTGCTACTTTCTACCGTTACTGTACATAACTTTTTACTCAAATTGTGTTAAAACTGCTTTATTCATGGTATTGATTAAAATATTATTCGCTGCATTTTATTGTCACTTGTATGCATAGTATGTGTGTTAAAAAATTGTGTTTGTTAGGGAAATTCGCCTCTCTTGTCGAGGAACTTCGCCACATAGTCACACACAGGTCTATTGATTTTGGGCTGAGAGAGAGAGAAATAAAACTGTTGACAAAGTGATTGCATCTGCAAATGCTGGTTTCCCTTTCACAAAAGATCAGTTAATACATGTGTTTAATAATCTACATATAAATAATGAAATAAGATGTCTTCCAGTATGACGAATTTCCTCAATATGATTGTGAAGTTCCCCGTCGCCACATTCACTTGAAAAAAAAAAAAAGCAGGTGAAGTACTACTAGCAAGCTAACTAATCAGTGGACTACCTGCATTTTCATTGGCTACGAAAAGTTGCAGACGAAAGTCGGGTCATGTACGTTGAGCATAGAGAGGGGTGTAGGCTTACATTCATTACAAGCCAACTATGAGAGTAGTGAAGTTACCCGAATCTACTCTATGTCATAGATCTATATAAAAGTACAAATCTTTAAAAACTGGGAAATAAGAATTGTCAAACAAATCAACCTTGAGTTCTCATATAGGCTTATTCCGTTGTTCTTACAAAAATGGATCCTAAGATAGATCTACTTCTCATTTATCGTCTTTTTCACGTTCATTAAGTCAAACATGAAGCTAAGTTTTTTAACTTTGAGGAAACTGCGTTGATACTGTCATGACAGAGGAAGAGATTTAGAAACAGAGAATACCAATTCAATATTATAGGAGACTAGCTGGGAACCTGTTTGATGAACAGACTCAGTTTTAGTTTTAGTAATAGTTTTACGGCACTTGCAGCACAATAAGGTCATTTAAGTTTAAGTGCCAAAGATTAGAGGTGCTACAAGAGAGTAACAAACACAAAAAAGAAGGAGGGGAGAAAGAGACGATAGAATTTTTATAGGAAAGAAGGAGCAAACCACACCAGAGCACCCGCAAACCACCCACAACGGACTCAAAAGAATTGATTGGATTGTCAACCAGCTGACAACTGGCACAATCAGCAAGCAGACACTTTCATGGATCCTGGAGAGGAGAGAGGAGCAGCTATGGCATTATGCCGCATGCAATAATGCCAATTCTCCACCCAAGTAAGTAAGGTACTACTGCACTTAAGGGGAATGTGGGTCCCATTTAACGATAACTATGGAGTGCGGGTTTTGGCTCCACCGACGATTACTTCTGGTTCTAAACAATTACTTTTCAATGCGTGTGCCGATATGGAGAGATATCAAACTTAATTGCAAGCCCCCCTGAAACCCCCGTTATTAAACACGTGAAATTTTACTGCTCACTTTGTAGGCTACTGAAAAATAACAGTGCATCTCTCGCGCTCGTTGGGATAAAGCATCGATACCGAATATTTAAGTCAGTATCGATATCCAGTACTTTGTGTCAACAGAGCGGATGATGCCAAGCCTAAACAGACTGGACCCACATTCTTAAGTAGTACCGTAAGTAAGATCGCCAAGTCATTGTGGAACCAGTGTGCACTGCTTGCAAACGAAAGCCTCACTTGTTTACAATGGCATCTTAAAAGACGGATTTTCCCAAGATTAGACTTAAACAAAACTAATGAAAAACTGAAAATTAAACTACAGCGAGAATTCAGACTCCTTAATTATATAACTGTGCACCCATTAAATGATTCTGAACCACCGATAACTTTTTCAAATTCGAAAGTAAAGTGGTTTGGGAGTTTTAGGCAACCAAAGTGAAGAACTTTCACAAATATAGTATACGAAGACAAGGACTAGATGTAGGACTAGTCTAAAACTCAAGGGCGCTTTTCCGGTAGTTCCCACCCCCCAATTATTATTTGCCAGTTTTGGCCCCAACCGAGGTAATGAAAATATGGTGGGGGGGGGGCTGAATTTTACCATAATTTGATGTTTTGCAGTTATTAGGTTTGATATCTATCGCTCGCCGCAAATCAAACATATAGATCTATACATCTAGATCTAGATCTAGGCCCAAATAAGGGAACTGGCCTATGTCTCGCTATTCCCACCCCCTAGTTTTACCGGAAAAGACACTAGAGGGATCAGGGCTGAGGCTACCGGGGCTGATGCTCCACAGGATCGTGTTCATGTCCGAATAGTCAGTCAGGGTTGTCAGTTTGGAGCCAAATCCCAGAAATTTGGCTCTTTAGGATAGCGTCTGGCCCGGAGAATTTCATTTGGCTCTCTGGCTCTTTTTTGGCTCCAAACTCTAAATGTACAAGAAGAAGTGGAAAGAATTAAGAGGCAAGAAAAAAAGAAAAAGAGAAAAAAAGAAAAAATATGAAAGTGAAGAAAAGAGCTTGAATTGCTTAATTAAACTAGTCAACATGATTTAACATCCTCGCCCATTTGGTCTCTGAATAATTTACAACCCTTCTACAGTTGTGCACGAGTATAAGTCTCGAGCTCAAGTCTCGTTACGTTTGTACACACTCTCTGTTCCTTGAACTTGAACCATAATTTATTGTGTGTAGGCAGAGAGGCTTGTCATCTTTAAGTACGTAAACAACGAATGGTTTGGCTGGTGGCAGGTCCCACATCCTGCGCAGTAGCGTTGGTAGTGAGACATATTTTTTACTGGAGAGGCGAAAAATGTTTTTTTTACAGTATTACTATTCTATTTGTTGTTCATTAAAGATTTAATTTAGCAAAGATCTGGTTAAGATGATCACATACCTATAGGATAGCAGTAAGCCTATCTGTTACAAAAAGTAACATTTTGCGTAGTTTTTTCCACATCCCATCCCGACTTTAATTCTGTAAGAGTGCTCCTGGGACATGAATATCAATTTGCCTGGCGTGTGTTTTCCCGACTTGCTGAGATTAGCGCAAATCTTCCCCGTTTTTTTTCTCCCCGTTATTTGAACTTTTATGGCAAAGTCTTCATTTTTCCGTTATTTGAACATTTGCGCAAGTTGTTGAGTGTGCATGGGTGGTTTTTTTTTTTTTCAACTATAGATTCTATCTCGATCTCAATAACGGAATAGCGGATCAGGACCAAAATACTGGAAAAAAGCGGAAAAGTGGCATCCCTGGAGCGTTCCTTCATCTAACGGGATGGAACGCTTAAAGCAGGTCGAACTGTTACATTTAAAAAATGCCTGTGGCTATGCGCACGGCCCTCCCTCCCGTACACATAGCATCGTGGCTATGCGTACGGCCCTCCCTCCCGTGCGGCCCTTAGATTTAGAATTTAGATAGAAGTATTATATATGCTCATGGCCTTGATAATCGCTCAGATGGACCGCGTCACTTTATCGATCGATATCTTGGCCAAGACAAAGATCGTTATAACAAGATAGTTAAATCCTCTATAATTGAGCTTATTTTTAAAAAAAGTGTCCTCAATATTTTAAAAAGTGGGGACTTTGCGATCAGAATCAGAGTTACCCTTCTTGTGTGAAAATATAATTAAAGTGAAATTAACAAACTGTGCTATTCCTATTCTTCTTCTGGTGAAACGAAAGAGAGCTTCAAAATTCAAAACAAAGACTGCAGCGTCATCTGAACCAATGTGCAGACTTCCGCGGACAGCTTTTTGGCTGAGTGAACTATTTTGTTATATGATCTTTGGCCAAGAGACGCTCTAAGAGTTCAAGATAACTTGCAAAGCCATTGGTCACTATTTATAACTTTGACCTGTAATTTACTACGTCATTTTCCGTATAAGGAATGCTAAAATTTTCAATTGAAAAAAGGTCAGCGTCTATGCCCTTTATTATGCTGCGTGCTTCCCAATCGAAGTAGAATCTAGGTGAATCCCTATATATATGACCAGCGTGCTTCCCGGGTAGCCTGGCGCACGCCCTTTATAAAGGGCTTACGCACTTCCAGGTTTTAAGTTTGTCCACTTGTAGTGTCCGGTTTGATAGTTTATGCGCCACCTACACAAAGCCCTATGTGAAGTTGAGGGCCATCATATATATATATATATAAATCTAGCTTCGATGCAATGCGTACGGGAGGGCCGTACGGATAGCCACTTACAAAAAAATAATATAGATCTAGATCTAGAATCTAGACTCTACACCACTGTTGATGTCCAAGGGGGGGGGGGGGGGGGTTATATTCTCACCAGCGCCGATTCAAACTACTCATACTCATCAACAAGTCATCAAGTCCAAGTACCAGGAGGAAGACTGTCAGTACTCACTACACTAGATCTAGATCTACTCACCACTGAAACTCTCATAATATGTCGAGAACTATATCTACTTGTGGCCTGTCGACGCAAACATTCCGTCGCCAGCCGAGATAACACGGCGATGCCTGAGTTATTAATTGCGTTCATGTTTTACAACAGGTTACCGGTTTATGAAATGTGACGATCATTTACGCACATCGTTCGGAGTAAAGGTAAACAAACCACGATGGCGTTCTTTTCAATAAAAGAACAGAAACAGTACGCTTTTTGTTCCTTTTACTAAAGATTGACATTCGTACCGAAGTAGTTTATTGCTTTCGGTCCTAGCGGTCCTAGTTATTTTATACACTTCACATTCCACATTGTGAGTGACGTTGTCAACTGAAGACTTGGCTAATATAAATAAAGTTCTAGATATCTAGATAAGATCTAGAATCTAGTCTTAATTTTTCGATCACTCACTGCCATAGTATAGCCTTGTTTTTTTCTTACGGAAACGTTTGAGTAAAAGTTGAGATCATTAAAATTTGACATAATTTGTGTTAAGGAGGCGATGGATTCTATTTGTGTCGGAGAGGTAGTATCAGCCAAGACGGAATGGGTATCAGTGGGTAAATATCGTAGATTCTATGCAACAATTTGAAATCGCAGATTAACGATTCTGCACGAAGTCTTATTCGGGTATTTTGGGTATTTTGGCTCAAAGCAGTAGGTAAAGGGAGGTAACTATGAATAATAATATTGATGATTGTACAACATCGGTTAATTTCCTTTTTAGTTGACTGCCTAAGAATTCTCACAACTATAGTTAACTTAAATTGACTGTTTTGGGGGTGAATGTCGAAGTTTTGACATAATTTCTGGTGCGTTCTATGGGCAGGCCACTTAGACCCCCCCC
>NW_004797725.1:226434-228013 GCF_000002075.1 Aplysia californica | reverse complement strand
ACGGACGCACACACACACAAACACAAACAATCTCTCTCTCTCTCTCTCTCTCTCTCTCTCTCTCTCTCTCTCTCTATCTATCTATCTATCTCTCTCCCTCATTCACATAAGCTCTCTCACACAAGCACACACACACAAACACACACACACACACACACGCACACACATACACACACACACACACAAACAAACAAACAAACATACGTTCGTACACACGTAGACGTAAGTACATGTATATCCACGTTTTGCGGACACATACAAACACCCTCTCACCCCTTTCCCCCAAACAGAGAGAGAGAGAGAGAGAGAGAGAGAGAGAGAGAGAGAGAGAGAGAGAGAGAGAGAGAGAGGGAGAGAGAGAGCGAGAGAGAGAGATCGGTGGAGTTGTCCAAACAGTAGTTTTTGCTAAGAAATTACATGTAGCCCTAATCACTTTATTATTAGTGGCGCCGATGGCCTAGTGGTATGCTCTCGGACTGGCAACCGTATGTCTCTGTAACAAAAACACCATGATCTACTACAACACAAACTCTCTCTCTCTCTCCTCTTCCCCTAAAAACAAAAAAAAAGCAAAACAAAACAAACATCTACGACAACAACATCACAAACACACAGCGAAAGTGCATGGACGTACATGACCGCCATTAACTTTTACGGCACGGCAACCTCACAAAAATGAAAAGAAACGAAAGAAAAGGTTTAATCATAAATATTTTAATTAGTATTGTGTAAAGTGGTGTGATAATCATAAAAATAAATCGGACAAAAAGAGATATTGTTATAACCCAATACAGCTTGGAAACGGAGATCCCTCTTAGCTTTTCCTGGACCCAAATGCTGTCTTGACAAGTTTAATGTAATTGTTATGTCATGAGATTTAAACAGAAATCTAAAAATTCCCAATGCTATAGCATAACAATCACAACAAGGAGAAAATGAGGGAGAAAAAAATGTGAAAAGCAATAACGTTAGCAACACCCCCCCCTCATCAAATCAAATGCCAAATCTCTGACAATAAAGCGCTACCTAAGAAAGTTAATAAGATCTATTTGACACTTTTGGCTTTTTTGGGTTACAAAGGCCGTGAGGTCAGAAACTAAACGTTCTATATGCCATCTAAAAATCGTAATATTATTCGGTGTCTTTATCGGGATATTCAAAGATTTGCATTAAAAAAATCATGACATATTGTGAAACTCAAAAAACTTACTGTCAAATTTCTCAAAAAAAGAACTTTGTAATTCTAGGGTAGTGAAAGATCAAAACAATGCAACAACTAAGCCAAAGGAGGTGGAAACAAAAAAGAAAAACTGAAAAGACATGAAAACAGTCTCTCAACAAGGCTATCAGGTTAGCCAACAAAGCTGGAAAAGGCCACATCTTCACGTGCAAATAGGGGAGTACATTTACTTTATATGTCTGCCTGTACTGCGTATACAATATAACAATATGGGAGTCTTTAGTTACTGAAAGGGAGAAATGAATCGTAATATTATTATACTCGGTTAAATTAACAAAAACGAAAAACAACAATCACCTGGTGATTCAAACAAATAATCTCACGAAGCCAACCCCCCCC
>NW_004797725.1:220276-222082 GCF_000002075.1 Aplysia californica | reverse complement strand
CTCGCCATTCTCCTCCTTCTCATCTTCTTCGGCCTCCTCCTCCTCCTCCTCCTCCTCCTCCACCTCCTCTTTTGTACAACAATAAAAGGGCTTAAATTCTTACCCCATATCCATGTTCTTCCCACGATCTAAAGAATTTGTAGAAAGTAGAGGGTTCGTGTCCCTGATTGACCACCCAGACCTTGAGGTCCTCGCTTTGTCTTAGAGACGGGTCACGGTCGATATACGCCTGGGGATAGGAATAAAGCAGTAGTGTGAAATGTCGTCATGGCCTGGGTTCCAACGCTGCATCATTCCTAATCTCCTTTGTCCACCTTATATTTACTCTCGCTTAAAAAATAAAATAAAAGTAAAAAATAAAAATGTTTCCTTTTGAAAAGTATACAACTAGTACCACTCAATTATATAGAAAACGATATAGATACAATTATTCAAAACAATTACACTGACAAGATACTTTTACGCCTAATTTTTTAGACCTCCTTGTTTATCTTTTGTGTGCCAAAGATTAGGACGGTTGTTATTTCTTCTTACTATATATTTACATAAAGCAATCGTGGACAACGCAGGTTAGATTTCTAATGAGAAAGTTCCCACTACCCTCTTCCTCGATGGAAACTTACGAATTCAAATTTCTTGTTAAATTTATGAAAACATGATTTTTCACCCTCTTAATTGGTGCATCATTCTGATGCGGTGAGGGAAATTTATTAGTAATTTCGATCTATTTTTTAAATAGCTTTTGCTTTTGTCGGTGGTAAAGATTGCTTGTGGAGTGACAGATTATTGAGTATAGTACTAGATTTTTTTCTAAGTTTAAAAAATAAAAATAAGTTTACTTGAGAGTCCCAGAGAGGTACGGGGTGAGCAAACCTCTATCCCAAACTTTATGGGAACCTGCACATGTTTTTTCTCCAAATAATTCTGAAATGTGGGTTAAGTCTTCTTACACAAGGTTGTGAATAGTGTACACTATTTAGACATGCCCATCTTCCAACGCTACCTGAATAACCGGAGAATACAAGCTGTGGTCTCTGTCGGCAACAGCACTGCCGCACCAAAGGTGAATCTGAGGATCACAAAATGTTGTCTATCATTAGTCACTGTCATTCTATAGGTTTAAAGCCCGTTTCAACACTTTCAACGCTGTAAGGTCATTTGCGAGATCGGACCTCCGAATTTAACGTCTACCACTGATAGGGCCTAGCTAAATGGAAGGAAAGCCTTAAACTCCCCTAAAACAACACAGGTTCAGAACACCCCGTCAAGGATTCGAACCATGGCCATCCACTCCGCGGTCCAGTATGACACCAACTGAGCTAACGGTGAGCCCAAAGCATGATGGAAAAGTTATCCGGTTAAAAGTGATGGAAAACCTATTTTATGTAAGAGTACAGCCCTTAGTTATTGATACTTCTTTTCTAGTTAAATACAACTAGATCAATAGATGTTCAGCTTTTATCTCATGAGGTAATCTCATAATATACCCCCCCCCCCCCAACCCATTATTAATATAGAAACTCTACTCAAAAGTTGCAAGTTTATAAAACGTATTATAAGATGGTGCCTATAGACCTGCTATTAAATGCACATCTCTAGAACTGCAAGTGAGTGTGGAATTAAGGCCCGCAGAAAAAATAGATGTGTACAGAATACTTTTGATGTTTCTTCAACTTAAATCTTAAACCTAATGGCCCTTCTATTGCATTCTTAATTAACCCATCTCTCTCTCTCTCTCTCTCTCTCTCTCTCTCTCTCTCTCTCTCTCTCTCTCTCTCTCTCTCTCTCTCTCTCTCTCTCTCCCTT
>NW_004797725.1:218701-220084 GCF_000002075.1 Aplysia californica | reverse complement strand
ATATCTCCAAAAAAGAATTTTAATAAGTTGAACAAACTGGAAGCAAATACAGCAGTAAAAGGAAAATAAAGCAATGTGTTGAAAAATGAGCGAAATAAATTATAGTACACCGTACTTGATCATGAGTATCCAAAATAAAGATGTCCGTTTCACAAAGGTCCTGAGGAGTAAAAATCAAAGGGCCGTTGTCGTAGCAAATGGTTTCAAAACGTGGTGTAAATGGAAAACTTCAAAAAGTAGTCGTCAAATGAATGGTTAAACAATCAGATTTCAGTCTCACTTTGGGATCTAATACTTGCAATCAGTGATAAAGGCTAGAAATTCAGTCTTTAAACAATTATGAAACGTATGTCTGTTGAAATAGACCCCCCCCCCTCACCACCACCCCAACAAAACCAAATCAAAACAAATAAAAATTTAAAAAAAACAACAACAACCAACCCAAATCGATCAACCAGCCACCAACTAAACAAACACATTAAGCCAAACAACTTTCAAATTTTTACCTCCCAAACTATTTAGCCCCCAGCCCCCTCCCCTTTTTTTAATTTTCAAAACTGAACTTGAATTGAATTCTTCTCAATTTTTCAAGAACGGCTTATTTACAATTTAAATGTCACTGTCTCCCTCTACGATCAGTTCCGTTCCTCACTCTCCAGCCTCAGTGATTATTCAACCAGAATTGTTGATGAAATTTCAGCTTTAAAAAAATTCAGGCAAGACTTTTCTCTGAAATCTTCTTACCTCTTGGCAAAAGTAGGGAACGTCCTCAAAAACCCATGAGCCCTTCAAGGGGCGACAGAGCACCAGACGAGGACTGCGTCTCTCTAAATTCTGAGGACCACAAAGAATTGGATTGTTTTCAGACATCACTATTGGTCAAGATATAATATGCATTAAAGTAGTAAAATTTAAGAATAGCATATAATTTAACAGCTATACCATAATAACAATTCAAATGGCAAGCCTCCTTTTAATTTCTTTGATTATTCGCTGCATGGATGCGATGTTTAGTGATGCAAGCGTTAGAGGTGCGAATTTTAAACGGAGGTCGAACAACTATACATGTACCAAAAACACCTACATGACACATGCATGTGCACACACACTCATATACATACACATGGCCAAACAGACATGCACACTCAGACTGACCTCTAAATCACACACGTCAGACACAACTCGCGTGAACACACACACACACACACACACACACACACACACACACACGCACACGCACTCACACACACATACAGAGACACACACACAGACACAACGCACACACACAACACACGCACACACACACTCAGACACAACGCACACACACACAACACACGCACACACACACACAACACACGCACACACACACACAGAGACACAACG
>NW_004797725.1:216615-217970 GCF_000002075.1 Aplysia californica | reverse complement strand
ACACACACACACACACACACACACACACACACACACACCCTAGCATTAGCACATACACACACACGCACCCCACACACAAATACAAACAAACAAACACACACACATACACACCACCACCAGACGCACCCAAACACCAAACATAACAACACAAGCTAAATATTCTGTCACAAAATCTTCTCCAAATAATTTCTTGTATTGAGAACATAAACTCTCCCCAACTCACGGGTTTAGGAAACTCCTTAGGGTAGACCCCATCATATCGAATGACCATCCACATGCTTGTTGGTTCTTTGCCTTCAACAATGATATCGTAGTCATGAGATCTGGAAACAAAATTAAAATACAATTACATTGCATCTTATTTGGGGGGGAAATTCCTTAAACAAAAAAGTGGCGTCGGTGGTCTAGTGGTTAGGCTCTCGGACTCGCAACTGTAAGGTCGTGGGGTCGAATCCCGTCAGGGACCCGACGTTGTGTCTTTGAGAAAGGCGCTTTACACCAATTTTCATCACTTCACCCAGGTGGACAGCGAAAGATCTTGTCAGTTTGTTAGTGTTTGAGCGCTTAATCAGCTGCTTGCACTGTATGCTTCCTGGGAAGCTGAGAATGTTTCGGAGTGTCTGCTGGGATAATAATATAGTGTAAAGCGCATAGAGCCTGCTGCTGAGCAGGGATATATGCTGTACAAATGCTATTTATTATTATTATTATTATTATTACAAACTTAAGTACATTGTATAATAATACGGGAAGACTGAGAGACATAGTAAAATAGCAAATATTATTACCTTCGAAATAAGAAGTAGGAACATCATAATTTGTTTTTGTTTGGTTTTTTTAGAGATATGCTTTAAAGAGACAAATATTTTCAGTAGAAAGTATCGTAACTTTTGAAGTTAAGAATCAGTCAGCCGTAAATTAGAGTATCATTTCTGATAGTCCGCAAGTTGTTGAAATAATTGATTTTTTAAAAAGAATTAACTATCAAGCAGTATTTTGAGACAGCAGTCAAGCTAATAATTACGCAGAGAAAAACGGAGCACACGAATGAGTCAGAGAAAAAATGAAGGAGAGGGGTGGGGTGGGCTGGAGTGGGTGTGGGCGTGGTGTATGTGTTTAATTAATTTACCTGCATGTGAGCCGGGTGATTGGTGGATGTTATTACCTGCGTGTGTACGTGTGCATGGGTGTGTGCGAGTGTGCGTGTTTGCTTGTATGTGTGCGAGTGTGCGTGTTTGCTTGTATGTGTGCGAGTGTGCGTGTTTGCTTGTGTGTGTTTGTGTATGTATGTATGTACGTGTGTATGTATGTATGTATGTATGTATGTATGTATGTATGTATGTATGTATGTATGT
>NW_004797725.1:212789-216066 GCF_000002075.1 Aplysia californica | reverse complement strand
AGAGAGGGAGAGAGAGAGCGAGAGAGAGAGCGAGAGAGAGAGGCACAGAGAGAGAGAGAGGGGGGAGGGAAAGAGAGAGTGAGAGAGAGAGAGAGTGAGAGAGAGAGAGAGAGAGAGAGAGGGGGGGAGGGAGAAATGATGAGTCGAAAAATACTCTTGGGATATGGATCTAGGTGCAGTGACCACAAACAAAAATGTAACCTAACTTATAACATATAGACATGCACAGACGGCGGGCAAGAGGTTACTGAGGAGAAGACAAAATTATGTTGGATCTTCAAAGGATCAGGTCTCGTCAGGCTGTTAAACTTAAGTATTGGCAGACAGACAGACAGAGAAGTAGGTAGGTAGGTAGGTAGGTATGTTGGTAGGTAGGTATGTTGGTAGGTAGGTAGGTAGGTAGGTAGGATGGTAGGCAGGTAGGTAGACAGATAGATAAATCAGACATAGTAGTACCGAAATGTATGTTCAAACACGATGAACATGGTCTCAACTCACTTGGTAGGGCACAGGTAGGCTAACATGCTCTTTGAATACTCTCTTTCAAGGGCACTTGCATTCTGAAGAGAAAATGAAAATGATGTCCAGTCATCATCATCGTACTTTCCTCTATGTGAGAAATTAATAACTTCAAAGAACTCAAATTGAAATTTAAGAGAGAACGACAGGCCTGTTTATTTAATGGAAGATCGAATTGGGAACATTCCTAATTGAAAATTTTAAAAATGTTTCGCATACGAATGAAAGGTTGTTGAGTAGTCTTCTGGAGATGTGTTTTACTCCGGTTTTAAAAGCTAACTTCATTTGAGCTGTTGATAAAACTGAACTCCCGCCACGTGGGTGGTTGGCGGGTGCCCTGGTGGGGTTACTCCTTCTTGCCTATCAAACATCTGTCATCCTTATCTCTCCTCCTTCTTTCTTTTGTATGTGTTACTCTCTTGTAACACTTCTAATCTTCGGCACTAATATTATTATTATTAGCTTTTTGTATTGTAAAAACTCGTACTAAAGCATTAAACAAACGTCATGTCTTTCTCTGAGAGTTGATGAAAGAAAAGAGCCTGTGCCGGAGAAGTAAACCTCTGGATTCTCCTCGCTCTGAACACATTCATTCTATTCTGGTATACTGACCTTTCCGTACCAGACGTACGAGGAGTTGTCTGTGATGACGATAAAGGCTGCTGAAGAATTCAAGGAGGTCGATGTTGGCGGAACCTGGAGAAATATCGACGGCATAAGGTGATCAACAGCAATGATTATTTGTTGATATGCAGAGTGATCGATCGAAAGATTAGAAAAATAGTATAATTAATCAATCAATCAATCCACTGTTTACTCATTTCTGTTGATTGTCCTTTTATTTTTAGTTTATTTCTTAGTGTTGTTTATTACTAGTCGATTTATAAACACTTAAAAAAAAGGTTCAGTCCGGTTTGTTCATTCATTGATTTTTCCGGACCAACATACACGCAACTTTTGGCTACCTGTTAAATTTAAGGCAGGTGGAGGGAAAAGGGGGGGGGGGTAATTACATGAATGATTTGAACAATAGGCTTAATTCAGGTTCATTTGATCATCAAACCTCTTTACAACAAATGTGAGGCTTTTATATCGTTGGCCAGCTGCTAAAACGTACTACGCCCAAAATGTGAAATTTAGTTTTCGCTGCAGTATCGTAATTTGCGGTATCAGTTGCATGTGCTCAACAAATATTTAAAATTTAAATTATAAATGTTGAAAAAAACAAGAAAAGATTCTTAAAGTAGGTCAATTGTTAAACGAATGAATAGATTTTTTTCTACCTAAAAAAAAATTGCTTTTTGGGCTTAGGACCTGTTTTAAAAAGTTTTAATAGAAGTTTTACGGCACGTGTAACACATTAATGTCATATAGATCTAAGTACCGAAGATTAGAGGTGTTACAAGAGAGTAATAAACATTTTAAAAAACGAAGGAGGGGTAGATAAGGACGATAGATGTTTGATAGGAAAGAAGGTGCAAACCACACTTAAGCACCCGCCAACTACCCACTTAGAACATTTGAACAGCTTGCCGACGATGTATGTGAGGCATCGTGGTAAAATTAGGCGCTTGTCAAAACAAAGAAATCCAAGAAATCTGCATTTTTCCGACGGATTGGCAATTTTTTTATTATTTTTATTTTTTTTTTGGGGGGGGGGGGGGTTCATTGGCTCACCACCCCTTATGTCCTTTTGAAAATACATTTCTGTGTGGATTTTTTTTTAAACCACGTTGATTAAACGCGCAAAAATTGTGAATTGTCATTTTCCATGCACTCTCATGTTTTGGAAATCACCAAACTTTGACGCCATTTTCTCGCTAATTTTATTTCTGCAACCAGACAACCCCCATCTCCTTCAAGGCAAATATCTCGACTTCTGCTCAAGACAGATGGGTGTTTTTTTTAACGAAAAGCAGGATAAATGAACAAGCTTTAAGATGATACCAATAACTCCACATGCCCAAAAAATTGACGAGTGCCTGATTCCACCGCGCCGTGACACATCTATATCTATAAACTTGGACTTGGAGGATTTGTGCACAAACTCCTCCCTTCGTACCTAACCCACACCTTTGAAACTTTGCAGGCGTCCACAGCATCCATGTGGCTAGGACCTAACTTTAAAAAAAGACACGCAAACTGCTTTCCCCGATTTTTCCAAAATGCTTTGTTTCGATCACACAGAGTTCTAATCTTGTGAAAGTCCGTCTTCTACTACGCCATTGTAAACAAATGAGGTTTCCGTTCGCTAGCCGTGCGCACTGGTTCCACCCCTTTGAAATTCTGGAGTGTACAACCACGAAAACGGAATAGAGAGTCAATCTATACATCTATTAAATATTTGGCAACTTGGAAACACGTGTGTGACCTTTTATTGCTCCATTCCAGTAGAGTGTAAATATAGTAGGTCAATGACTTTCAGTTGATGTTAATGCACCGATCATTCCTTTCATCGAAAGGGGGCCCCAGCTAGTATTATATAAAAAGTGGAAACCCACCTGTGTGACTCTCATGGTCTCAGCGGCCACCTCCCGCACACAGTACATCCACACGTCAGGGTCCGTGCAACTTCCACTACCTCCGGAGCTGCTCCTCCCACTAAGCAGGCTCAGGTCGAACTATAATACACCATGGACATTGGTTACAGTGTGAGTGTGTGTGGGAGGGGGATGTGTGCGTGTGTGTGTGTGTATGTGTGTGTATGTGTGTGTGTTGTGTGTGTGTGTGTGAGAGAGAGAGAGAGTCAGTGCGTGTG
>NW_004797725.1:205623-209548 GCF_000002075.1 Aplysia californica | reverse complement strand
CTGTGTGTGTGTGTGTGGAAAGGGGGCGGGTCAGCGCTTATAAGGGGTTGGGGGTGTTGCGGCTTTAATCTGAGTAATTTGTGTGTTTTATCTATTTCTGGTCCCATTTTGTTTTTTATTTTTCTCTCTCTCTCTCTCTCTCTTTCTTTTCCTTTTTTTCTTGTGGGGAAACGGGGGGGCTTGGCTTTGAGATTAGAGAACAAATGTGGGAAGAAGGTAGAAAAACGACAGAGATGACACACTAAAGTACATGTGTATGTAAAGGTCACTCACAATAGGCCTATTATGTTTGAAGAGTGGGTCCAATCTCCTCATGCCCCCCTTCCCTTTCCCTTTCCCAGTCCACTTGGACTGTCAATATTATTGTTGTATATTATTGTTCTCTTGTTGTTACTGTTGTGTTTTTGATGCTGTTGTTGTTGTTATTATTTATGCTGTTGTTGCTAGTGTCCTTGTTGTTGCTCCTGTTGTTATTGTTGTTGCTGTTGTTGTTGTTGCTGTTGTTGTTGTTACGTTGTTCCTGCTATTATTTCGTTGTTGCTGCTATTTTTGTTGCTGTTGCTGTTGTAACCGTTCAAGCTATTGCCGTTTTGTTGTTGCTGCTGTTGCTGCTGTTGCTGCTGTTGCTGTTGCTGTTGTTGCTGTTGTTGCTGTTGCTGCTGGCGTTGTTGTTCTTGTCGTGAGTGTTGTTTTTACTGTTGCTATTGTTTCTGCTATTGTTGTTCTAGTTGTTGTTATTGTTGTTGTTTTGTTGTTATTGTTGTTGCTGTTGTTGTTGTTATGGTTGTTGTTGTTGTTGCTGCTGTTGTTCTTCATGTTGTTGTTGTTGTTTTTTTGCTGTTGTTGTTCTTGTTGTTGGTTGTGGTGGTGTTGGTGGTGGTGGCAATGGTGGTGATGTAGAAGACAGTGCCAGTCTTTTGAAAAAGTAGAGCACTTAGTCCCTCTGGGAATATCGAGCAGAAAAAAATAGTCCACAGAGGACGAGAAATTTCTTTCAGGCCTCTCTCGGGCTTGAATCTTGAACTTCTGTATTGCAAGTTTGTATCCCATTGCGCCACAGCTGTCGGCAGCCACTGGTGGGATAAGTGCAAGCGTTGTGAAGGCATTGAACTCTGTCTTGTCATTACAACCGTGGATGATCCTTTGTTCCGGATTAATGCAATGTCTTCTGATATAATCATAGACAGATAACTTCCTTTTAAGACTGTTTGTGTTTGTCGTACAACGGATAAAGGGCATTGCTGGAATCAATCAAGCGCACAGCACTTGGCAAGTTCTCAAGGAAGTCTGATGTTTTATAGCGGCAATACCTCTGTGTTTCCGTTTCCAGTGAGAAAATGGTCGTCTGACCATAATTCTGATAGTTTCGCCACTGTGCGTCTGTCTGACTTTGAGAATAGAACACGTCCTGAAAAATATTAAAGAAAAGCGTTTGTTAATTAAACGTCAGAACTTAAGTGACAATAAATATTAACGTGTCACAGTTTTTATCAGACGAAGGCAAACAGTGGTAAGAAATAACCAACACTTCAAAATTTGCAACAACAAAAAATGTGTTTAAGTCAACCAGAATGAACAGTGATATCGATAAAAGTATACGTGCATTTAACTTTTTAACCCTACACTTTTCGTTGGCGTTTTGTAGTCTTAGATGAGACCCAAAGCACAGTATCATTACGCAGACTTATCGCAGTTACAATTCACATGGAACCTTTAATCGTCAAACATTATACCGCAGCCACAAACGTTGATGTGTAAAACAAATTTTAATTGTTTGTCCGTTCCGTGTTATGGCCATGTACTGCAAGAGACAACAACAGGATAAGCAGTATATATACAGCGTGAGATACGGAGCTATGGCAAATTATTTGAGGAGAAGAGAAAATCCATGCCAGCTGTGCACAAGCAAGAATCACAATAATATTGGCTTTTATTCAAATCAAATTAATTGTCATAGCATCACCCCACGGGTTCATTATCTACCATGTATCACTTTGCTCTCAAGACATAACGAAAGCAAATCTCCAGCCTTTTCCGGAAGTAGCTTACCAGCGTATGTGGTGTAGCAGTTAAACCCTTCATCGTGTCGGATAGGAGACAATTCGTTCCCGAGTGGGAAGAAATTTTGTCGGGTATTATCTAGGTCTTCTGCCTTGATGTTGCTCTCCTCTCAGCCTGGAATGGCCGAAACTCGCCTCATAAATGCTCTAAATTGTGTCATGGGGGACGTAAAACACGTAGGCCTACACAAAAAAGCTAAAGCTTTAAGTACCTATGTTGGCTACACTATAGCTCCGAACCAGCTGACGCTCCCCGGCCGTCCGGTCCCTCCATTCGGCGAACATTTTCCTGAAGTCCATCGGCTCCTCTCCCTCAGCCACCCGGCATAGATGCGTCGTCCCGGGATAGCCGTGGTGCTGAGCAAAGATCTGACAAACACATCGGAAAATGGGAGGTAAAGTACTTAAATTGAAGATCTGCAACACTGGTACATCAAACTTCTCTCCTTTCTGTTTGGACTCTGTGCTTTTAAAAGCGTCATAGTTGGAGGTGGGAGGGTGCTCTGTTGAGGTTGGTTGCTTCTTTCCTATCAAGCATCTATCGTCCACATCTCTTCTCCTTCTTTTCGTGCTTGTTATTGGCTTGTAATATAATATCTAATATTTGGCACTCACAATTACATTATTTAAGTGCTGTAAAACGCTTACAAAATCAAGCAAGTGTCATTTCCTAACATACGTGTCCATGATCTCTCTGTCAGTTCCACTTCAGCCAACATATTTCTCTCTACGTCTACGAATCCATATATCAACACGGTATCACTGGAGTAACGTTTAAAGTCTTAACCGTTTGTTTCACTAAAAAAGAGAGAGTTCGTTACCCCTTTTATATGATGAAGTCTATGTTATTACATATGAATCGCATCTCATCCTTTTGCTGGAATGCAGAATCCCACCCAGCTTCATTCATCTGTACGGTAATCTATCAGTCTTTCGGTCTATCAACGGAAGTCCAGCCTATCTATCTATCTATCTATCTATCTATCTATCTATCTATCTATCTATCTATCTATCTATCTATCTATCTATATATCTATCTATCTATCTATCTGTCTGTTTGTCTGTCTGTCCGTCTGTCTGTCTGTCAGTCTGTCTATATATCTATCTGTCTGTTGATCAACTATCTGTCTATAATTGTCCACTCCCAGACCATTGATATGTGCCCTAGACGAATAAACATCTAGATCTGTCAGAAGTGTCTGCCAACTATCACTTGCTTAAAATTAATGCTTAACCGATGAAGAGAACAATAAGATTCATGTTATGAACCAGTTGTAATTTTTTAAAATGACAAATTGAATTTAAAGTTCATACGAATCTGACTCGCCATTCAAAGACTCATTTTTAATCTAGCACTGTTGCAAACCCACACAAATAGAAATTTAACAAAAAAGCATACAACAATATATTGTTTATCTTGAAACCCTGCACTCACCCGTGCCCGGAATAATGCCCTGCGTCTGTCATCAGGCTCTGCCCTTGCTCCTACCCATATGTAAAGTGGCAGTGAGGGGCCAGAGTCCAGGAGAAAGCAATCCTGAAATTTAATATATTTTTTAAAGGTACTGTCAGCGCTTAGGATCGGGATTTCACTCCCAGCATACCACTGGCTTCCGAGGAAGAATAGTTTTGATGCGCAACATAATCAACAGGGTGAACTAAAGCGACTAGTTAACTGTATACATTATGTGCAAGCGTGGCAGTTATTACTAGAGAAAGAGACTATGGCAGAGTACAGAGAAGAAATGTAACGAAAGTAACTCTGACATACACACTCAAGCACACATGCATACACACACACACACACACACACACACACACACACACACACACACACACACACACACACACACACACACACACAC
>NW_004797725.1:202617-205286 GCF_000002075.1 Aplysia californica | reverse complement strand
ATAACTATAATACACCAATATACATGTGTATACAAACGTCAACACATACATACGCACGCCATGACACATAATGTTATTAAAAATATTACCGTTGACGTCAGAAGCTTTTGCTTGAGTGGCTGTTTAGCAGCAAGTGGCATATCGTACATGACTCGATCTCCATTTACCCTGGGAACAGAATATATGCCTTCTTGAATTCTCTCGTTGACTGGTAAAACAGATCGTTTTGAATCCCCTACCATACATGTATGTCACAATTTTAACCCTTTTTTAGCCTTTCGTATTTTCATGTCTAGACAAACCAACTGTAAACACGTATGCATGATTTGCAATATGAATTTTTATGTCATGTTTTGTGTACCCATACACCTACCTGAACAATTGTACAGCTCTGACTTGGTCTTCCTCGGGGGAGGTTTGATCCTCTTGTTGGCTCTCAGAGCTCCCGCAAATCTGTAGCTTCTTTAAAAACGATTCGCTCAGCGATTTCTCATCCTTGTCTTGAGACAGAAAGAAAAAAAAAGGAAAAAATACAAGAAGAAAACATCAGGACGAGACACTTTAGTGGGTCGTAGAACATGACAAATTCGGTTTTAATCAACACTTGTTCCCTCTATTTTGGTCAACTGTGTAACAGTTTAACACAATGACACTATGGTCTGATAAAACAACAATACTACAATACTGATAACTTTAAAAGACATAAATCTTTGGTTCGCTGATTTTTATACTATTGTCTCTGCGGAAACATTTGCAATCTGCTTTCGGAAGTAAAACTGCATAGAAAAGGAAGGGACCTATTATTATAGCTTGTGGCCAAATACCTTATCAAGACATCAGTGGTATTCATAAGCTTTGTCTTTTTATCGATTTATCTGAGTTTTTAACACCGAAAACCGGTGGACGATTTTCTGACACTTTTATGGCAAGCATTTAAACATCATAACAAAGGGCTATAGTACAGTGCATAGACAGGAAGATGAACGATTGGTTTCAAACCGTTAATCGATTTTTGTGTAATAAAATAATAGAGGAACTAAAGGAGTTGTTTAAATTCATTTCTCGTACGTCCCACTTACCGAATCCACATTAAGTGCTCTTATAACAGAATACTGTTCTCTTCTTTTCTACTGACTGCGTCAGTTTGCATGGAACCTAAGACCCAAGTCAGACTGACAATTTTGTTTATTTTTTAAAGATCGTAAATGCTATCCCTTGCCATCTTTGGGTATAACCTACTCTGTAAAACGCTGTTTTCGATAGTCTACAAATGTGCATGTAGAGTTTAGAGCGACATGCAACTTCAATATCGAGGGCAACTTATCTGCAAGTGTCCGGAATAGTCTAAAGGTGAATAAGAAGACAAAAGCAACAACCCACCAACAAGCAAACAAACACACAAAAAACAAACAACAACAACAACCAAACAACAAACAAACAATTCATTATTCACTGATTCACCAAATCTTTTGAGAGTCTTGTTGGTATTTGTTACATCGGTATTGCTGCTGTAAAGTACGCTTCTTTATCAAGATTGAAATAGCTTTTCTTTCACTTCGCTCTAGAAGAATTGTAGTCACATAAACGAAATGGAAATCACGTTCAGAGATAAAGAAGGCCCAACGGGATGAAATCTGATGCTTTAGCTATTGATCGCTGAGAAGGTCAAACACATTCCACTCACCAATAACGACAATGTGACCCTTGCCATCTCTCTGCCATGTGCGAATCTTTTTGGCGAGATTAATGGCCTGAAAAGAAATAACAAATTAATACGTGTATACACACAAGTACCCAATGCAATATGTATAGAGAGAAAAAGAACGAGATAGAAATATAAAGAGCGTGCGCGAGAGAGATAGAGACAAAGAGACAGAGAGACAGAGAGGCAGAGAGACAGAGAGAGAGAGAGAGAGAGAGAGAGAAAGAATGAGACAGACAGACAGACAGACAGACGAGAAAGGGCTACGGAGGTAAAATAATTAATAACAGGGAAAACAAAATGTTATATACCTTGGATTGAACCCAATATTCAGGATTGGCAAAGTAAATGAGCTACTTTATCGAACATACCTCTGCCAACTTCTGCAGGTCAAGTCAACTAAGACATAATTAACCGAGGGGATATATTATAATAGCTTACACTGTAGTATTAAAGGGAATATTTCCTTGAATAGCACCATTGAATCTCTTCCATACACTATGATTAGCTTGGAAATACAATGTCTAAACCGATATGCCCCCTGCTGTCGACACGATAATCTATCATTTGACTGAACAAACATAGTGATTAACCCAAGAGTGTTGTTTCTCGCGAATTGGAAATCGGCTCCTTGCGTTTCAAAAGGAGCTGTTATAGGTTCAGGAAACGACCAACGGGCAGGCAACAGCATTTGAGTATGGTATGATAATGGTATGGTATGAAAATGGAGCCCCATTTACCAAGCTTGTTGTGAACAAAAACTGTTACTGTTTTCCTTTTGTTATTTCCACAACAGAGATATTGTACTAGATTTGGTCTTCCATGCTCATGCTTATTATACATAATGTGTTTTTATTGATCTGATGCTAACCTCAGTGGAAATCTTTGCGATTATTTTCATTTTATCAATATTCACAATAACTACCCATAGGACAGTAGACTTCCCTTCTTCAAATACTTCTGCCCC
>NW_004797725.1:199508-201888 GCF_000002075.1 Aplysia californica | reverse complement strand
TACACACACACACACACACACACACACACACACACACACACACACATACGCACACACACACACACACTCACACACAAACACATATGTATGCATAAATACGTAATATGTATGAGTGTGTGTACGTGTATGTTTCTCTGTGTGTATGTGTGTGTGTATGTGTGTGTGTGTATGTGTGTGTGCCTGTGTGTATACTATAATTTATTTGTGTGTGTGTGTGTGTGTGTGTGTGTGTGTGTGTGTGTGTGTATAGGTGTGTGCTGGTTAAATATATAAATACATAAATATTAATGTACTCCCCAAACTACTCCGCCTCCCCGAAGAGGCTGTCTGAGTACACATCTAGGCTTAAATCCCAACACCCATGCCAATACCAACAGTGACAACAGAAAGCGCTAAGAACTTCTCTCTTTCTCTCTGCCTTTCTCTCCCACAGCTCCCACTCCAACTCCCTGCACTTCTCGCTATCTCCTATTAGCATTAATTTTTTTCTATCTATCTATCTATCTATCTATCTATCTATCTATCTATCTATCTATCTATCTATCTATCTATCTATCTATCTATCTATCTAACTAACTATGTCTGTCTGTCTGTCTGTCTGTCTGTCTGTCTGTTCATCTATCTGTCTATCGCACAAAAGCACAAGCTTTCACGCACTATTTACCGAACCCTACAATGCAGAAATGCATAAAAACATACATGTAAAACATTTTGGTTATCGTTTTGACACGTCGAAACGAGAACATAAATAAATATCCAAAAAAGAGGCATCACTAGCGCCACGTGAATGGATCTTTTTCTTGTTCTTGCTACCCAACAAATGATTTCTTTAAGAAACCGTGGTAATAAAAGAGTTATTAATTTTCCATTTGCCGACATACCTGGTGGTACTGCTAAAACAATGTTTTTTAATCACCCAGAATCAAGGGGAAAATAAAAGCATGACAAACTTACACTCTGATCTTCTGCGAAATCCTTTAAAGTACCATTTATCAAACCACACGCACACACACACACATACGCTGAAATGTATTACTCCAAGACGTAATGTTGAACAAACATTCACAACAGCAGTGCTCCTATCATTTCGCAACGTGTATCTGTTTCTTCTTGAAACCTATAACACAATCAGTTCTAGAACAACAGTTGTTAGCTATGCGTCACCTAGAAATATGAGCAAGATCCTCAAACAAAAGAAGAGACTTGAAACCACCTAGTAGTATTTTGCATAGCCCCCTGGTTGTTCAATATTGTATTGGCAATTTATACCAGGCGCACGGGCAGAAAAAGAAAACCGTAATGAAAGACAACTTGAGGATTGGTTGTCTATTATGGGACTTGGCCGCCACAGAATGTGAGGCTTATGGGCGTTTGTTCTTGCTTCTCAGAGCAGCACGTGTCGTGGGCGGAGTTGCAGTCCGGTACTTTTGGTACAGGAACATAATAGCAGGGTATCGGACCCTCTTTGCTCTTGCAAAATTCATGTAGTTAAGCATTTCAAGTGAAAAAAATACCGTGTTTCTTATGCTTTGTTTAGTTTTATTTTGTTTTCGGTTGTTGTTTTTTCGTTAAACTGTTTTGGCCATTATCGTTGCCATTGCCTGTGTTTTTGCTGTCGATAATGATATTATTGTCGTGCCTTATTTTCTTGGTCTTCCTCTGTCTTCCTCCTTTCTACTACCTCAGTTTCTTCCTTTACTTTCACCAGAGAGTTTACAGTAATACTATTACTGTAAACCCTCTCTGCTTTCACCGTATACGTCGGCATAATACTGTACTTTGTGATTATGTGTTAAATTATAGACAGCTTAAAAATAGCAAGAATCTATAATACATATCAAATCTAAGTGACGCAAATCAGAACATTCAACCATCAAAATTGTTGCTATTAAACTTTTAATAATGCCGTAGTCGAGAGTGGGAAATAGGAAAGACTTAATTTGAAGCATTTAACTTTAGAGTGAAAAGTTTATAAAAATGTATAGTCTGCTTTAGAAGGTTTAGTCAATAGCCTTTTTTCTGACCAGAGAAGATAATATGTTCAAAGCTGTCAAGGTATTGACCTATCTACTTCGATTTTCCAGAAACGTTACTGAGATCTAAGATATTTTGAATTTTTTTTAAAAATGTTCAATGATCTCGTGCATAGCAAAAACTAATACAACCACCCCAAACAAAACATCAACAAAGAAAAACCCCGACAAATACAGCTCGAAAAGAAACCCCACCAACAACAAGAAATTTTCATATTGCATGCCCATGCTTATTTTAGATTATATAGTACACTAGAGTACAAAGTGACTTTTACTAAGGGAATTCCACAACCTGATCTGGCTAAATCGTATGTATACAAAATAATAATATTTTATTATAATAATAT
>NW_004797725.1:197476-199223 GCF_000002075.1 Aplysia californica | reverse complement strand
TGTGTGTGTGTGTGTGTGTGTGTGTGTGTGTGTGCGTGTGTGTGTGTGAAAGTGGCCTTAGCACGTTTTTTCTGCTGCTTGGTGAGTTACCTATAATATGCATATTCTTGTAAATATTGATCTGTTTTTTAAAAAAGTTTGATCGCTGCGACTGGTGCTATATTTTGGTTGTTTAATGCTTTCAAGATAATTTATGTATGTTATGAAGAAATGATTTGGGTTTTTAAAATTAAATCTATATCAGAAAGTTGAGAAGGTTTCTATATCTTTTGTTTTAGTTTGTTTGTGAACTGTAAAAATATTCAACAGCTAAGAAAATAAGTGTCAAGTGTCTTTTAAGACCTTTTGGATCGGATGGATGCATTCGTATCGCCTTCAACAAAGTTATGTCCTTCAGTCTTTCTCAATCAAGATTGACCACAGCGACTGCATAAAAAATGTGTATTGTGCTAATGAGAGAGCGAAGATGGTTAGTTGATGGGGCAAAGGCAATATAAATTGTTTCTTTTGTTTTAGTTAAACACTCCCTTAGAATTACAAAGTTTTATCTGACATTTTGGCCATCTTGAATTACTATGACCATGAGGTCAGAAAACATGTAATTTTGTTCTATTTGCTCTATCAAAATCGTAAGATTTTATTCGGAGTCGTTATCGAGATATCCAAATAAATAAATGTATTAGAATAAGCTTGACAGTGTTGTGAAACTCAACATATTTTGTATCTTCAACTTTCTCAGAAATAGGTACTGAGCAGAGAGAGCCTTGTAATTCTAGGGTAGCCAAAAGTTAAACGCTCTAGGAGGAACAAACAGGTTGTTTTCAAGGAGAAGCATTATTCCTGAGAAGAGAGAGAGAGAGAGAGAGAGAGAGAGAGAGAGAGAGAGAGAGAGAGAGAGAGAGAGAGAGAGAGAGAGAGAGAGAGGAGGAGAGAGGAGGAGGAGGAGGAGGAGGAGGAGGAAAAGTAGTTGAAAGGAGTTAGAGGAGAAGGAGAAAGAAAACAAGGAAGAGAAGGAAAAAGAAAGGGGGAAGGGAGAAGGAGAATGAGGAGAGTGAGGAGAAGAGGGAAGAGGTTGGAAGGATGAGGTGAAAAGGACGATGGGGAAATGATAAAAGAGAGGGAGGAGGGGGAGAAAGGGGGAAAAAGACAGGAACTTCTTTCTATCCTGCTGAACTCTTACTCGTGGGTGGTTGGCGGGTGCTCTGGTGTGGTTTTTCTTCTTCTCTCCTATCAAATATCTATCGTCCTTTTCTCTCCTTCTTCTTTTTTGTGTTTGTTTTGTTACATATGACCTTAAGCAGTTGCGAGCGCCGTAAAACCTCTACTGAAACTACAAACTACTCTCTTGTAACACCTCTATCTAATCTTCTGGCGCTCACATCATGACCTTATGCAGTTGCAAGCGCCGTAAAACCTCTACTAAAAAAACCAAATCAAAAACAAAAACGAACTCTTCCTCTCACCTGCGAGTCTTTGAGCCCCAGCTTCGTGGCCAGCTTCTTGCGGTCCGGCTTGCTGATGTACTTCTGTCTCTGGAACATCTTCTCCAGCCCTTTCCTCTGGGCGTCCGAGAACACAGCCCGCCTCAGCATTCCTCGTCGCGGTTTTCCCCGCATGTTGCTCAGGAATGTGAAGGGATTGGGCATGGGCAGTAGTGGGGACGCTGTGGGGACGGACATGAACAAGAGGTTAGGGCAAAGGGGGAAAAATACGAACGAGCGATCGGAGGGAGTGGGGGTGGGGTGGG
>NW_004797725.1:190468-197376 GCF_000002075.1 Aplysia californica | reverse complement strand
AGAGAGAGAGAGAGAGAGAGAGAGAGAGAGAGAGAGAGAGCTGGGGCACTGCTGTTGGGGGTTGATCCGGGTTCGAGGGCAATGAATATCAGAAGACTGTTAAAGTTGAGGAATATGAGTGTCTCAAGAGAGCGGTGTAGTGACTGGAATCTCCTTGAAAGGTGCATGAGCGTCTGACAGGACGTATTGCCTGGAAACGCTCTAAACACCTCTTTAAATCTGCAGAATAACGACGGAAACCCCGCTTCTGTAGCCCAGTGTTCTCTTATGGCGTGCTAAATTTCTCTGTTTTCCGCTGAACACTGGAAGGGTTTATGCAGTCTTTATCGACACATAACCTTGTTTATGAGGACATTTTATTAGTTGTTGTTGGGTTTTTTTTATCCTTTAAAGCTCCACGAATCGCTTCTTTAGAGAAATCTCGATACAATGCAGTAGTACAGGCAAAGGGGAGATTGTGGAGGGAGGGGGTGTGGTATGAAGAGGTTCACGTACTACCAACATGGGTGCAGTTCGTAGAGGTGCCACTCACACGCCACAGTATCCTATAGCATACGGGTAGTATTTTCATTTATTACGCTTTGAACATGTCTACCATTACGCTAGTGTTTCGATCCGACTTGTAGATCTACAGGATACATTCAAGTAAACCAGTGATCAACACACTCCCATCCTGTCTCCTAGATGGCTAATTTGTGCCCAGTTAGTAGCACGTTCAACAATCTTTTAATTTAAAAACTTTACATAGAACAGCCTAGTTATTGAGCCTATAGACATGGTAACATAATATTTAGCACAGGCAATATTTTTTTTTTCAAAAATTGTTTGCGTCAGCAAAGTATTGCCTCACTTTAGAAAAGGATAACCTTAATTAAAAGCAAACAAAGAAGTGGCTACAGACAATACAGCAATCAGCTAGGATTTATCTCTAAGACTCTCTTACTACAATTTAAACTTCAGAAACAATCAAACAATTTACTACCTTCCTTTGAACAGCTTTGGCACAATACAGATCTTACTGGGTGATCACTCACAGAGCCTGCCACCCTCCACTAACAATACAGACAGTCCTTGACACAGAAACCTTTAATCAAAATTTTAATTCTTTTGTGTGTGTGTGTATGTGTGTGTATGTGTGTGTGTGTGTATGTGTGTGTGTGTGTGTATGTGTGTGTGTGTGTGTGTGTGTGTGTGTGTGTTTATTGTTGTCGGGTTGTTGTTTTTTTGGTACTGATTTTGGTTTCTAGGGTAAGTTGTTCCGGACCTCCTGAAATTCCAAATTTTCTTTACTTTAAATCTAATACAAGTTGTCTTTTAGATTTCTGATGAAAAAAGAGTCTGGAATTAAAATAATAAATAAATAAATGTTTAAAAAGAATAATGAGCTGTTGACGATTCTTGGGGTTATTTGATACATTGTTTTTAAAAAAACAGTAATGTAAAAAGTTATAAACGAAACAAAATAGAAAAATCAACAACAAAAAACCCCGTTTGTTTGCTCTGTTCAAGACTCTATTATTCTCTGTCTCCTTCCCCCCCCCCTCTCTCTCTCTCTCTCTCTGTCTCTCTCTCTCTCTGTCTCTCTCTCTCTCTCTCTCTCTCTCTCTCACTGACTCTTTTCCCTCTCTTTCTCTCTGTCTCTCTCTGTCTCTCTCTGCCTCTCTCTGTCTCTCTGTCTCTCTGTCGGTCTCTGTCGGTCTCTCTCTCTCTCTCTCTCTCTCTCTCTCTCTCTCTCTCTCTCTCTCTCTCTCTCTCTCTCTCTCTCTCTCTCTCTTCCCTCTCTGACCTCCCCCATTCTCTCTCTCTCTTTCTTTCACTCACTTTCTCCCCCCCTCTCTCTCTATCCCCCCCCCCTCTCTCTCTCTCTCTCTCTCTCTCTCTCTCTCTCTCTCTTTGGAAATACATAACTGATGTCGCATTTATTTTTCAATTGATTACGTGCTTCCTGAATTAGTCTAAATGCTTGTTAGTTTGCGACACCCTTCACTTCACCTGTGGGTAGACAGTTGAGGCAGTTCTTTCAATTACAAGTTTTTGGGTTTTCGCCTTTTCAGTTGACAGGTCTAGTTCTACACAAACACACCCAGAATCTCGCCGTGCTTCGACAGGTGACACCCTTTTTGAGCCCCATTGAAGGTTAGTGCGTGCACTTCGACAGCCATGGACAAACGCGTGTACAGTTTGGTTATAATGATAATAATAATAATAATAATAATAATAATAATAATAATAATAATAATAATAATAATAATAATACATGTAATAATAATATAATAATAATACTGATGATGATGATGATGATGTCTTAGTTTGATGATGATGATGATGACGACGACGATGATGATGATGATGATGATGATGATGATATCATCATCATCATCATCATCATCATCATCATCATCATCATCATCATCATCATCATCATCATCATCATCATCATCATCACAACAACAACAACAACAATAATAACAACAACAACAACAACAACAACAACAACAACAACAACAACAACAACAACGACAACAACAACAATAATAATAATAATAATAATAATAATAATAATAATAAACTAATAATTATAATAATAACGGTAATCATAATGGTAATCAGTGTAAAGGGATATATATAATTACTATTATAATAATAGTAATAATAATAATAATGATAATTGACTGCAAAATAGCGCTCTACCACATACGAGTATAGGTAAGCACACAGGACATGCCTGTATGAAAGGGATACCAGACTGTAAACAAGCTCCAAAACTTTGATGTACAGGACTGATAGATCAAATACACGTAGTATTCCCCTATGCACTGTTTGCCTAGCTTTTAATCAATTACCGAAAAAACTGTGACTGGCGTCATCGGAGAGGAAGCCTATACTTTGTTGGCAAAAAAATTGGGTGCCTATGTCTTAGTGCCTAATGCAGCAATGGAACATATAGAAAATGCTTGAGATCAATTCACATTTTTTCTGGTATCTATTTAGGCAAAGGAATTAAGGCTAGTACCACACTACGACAGTTTGTCCCATGACAGACCCGTCTGGATTTTTAAACCTTTGAATTAGAGTATAATGTACCGCACCTTTTACGACAGGACATTCTTGTCGATTTGAGTCCCGAGAAGTTGTGAATTGCTACAGAATCGGTGGGACAGGACTATCCCAGTCCTAGGGTAATATCGTCTGTGATTATAGAGAAATATAGCCGCCTACCGCATAAGGACAAAACTGTCCCAGACTTGGTGGAGCTCGCAGTCAAGATCGTGGGGCTTGCGGGTTGTGATGTGTAATCAGTTTAAAATTTACCGCCGCGTAGGATGAAGCAGGGGGCACAACATTTATAAAAAAATATTTATCACGTCTCAAAACTGATTTCATATTCAGAATAAGGGTCTCAAAATAAGCAAAATGGCTCGCGGGGACCTTATTTGATGCGGATTTTAGCAAATTATTATATTTTTTAATTGATCGTCAATGTTGAAGTTGTGTATCAACTATCAAGATCACCCAGTGAAACACGCACACGCACACGCACACACACACACACACACACACACATACACACACAAATATACACACACAAATACACACACACACACATAAATATATAATTTAACTTCGTAATCAAGCATTAAATTGCGTTCCCGCGTGGTTTTTGTTAATTTTGGGTCGCTGATCACGAAAATCGTATTATTCTTTTTTATCTAAACAATATTTAGGACATTTTTTAAATGCTTTTTAACCCAGCCGTGGGCAACAACAATAACGGCGCCTTATGGGCCGGATCAGTCCTGTCCTAGTGCGGTACTTGTTTTGACACGCAAAAATTCGACTGTGGGACAGGACTGTCCTGTCTGAGACAAGAATGTCGTAGTGCGGTACTAGCCTAAGCGTTAGAAGTGCGCTTGAGACGAAGACTATCATTATTTAATTAAAGTCTCGCAACTATTAAAGGATCCCCAGTGTACGATAAAAGGTTTAGGCCTCATTTGTTGCATTTTGTTCGTCATCAACTATGGACTCGCTAACACTACTTGATTTTTATTTATTTATATTTTTTTAAATTGTTTGGTTTAAATAATTTTGCGACAATGTGTTTTTTGTATGTTATGATCACAATACTCTTCACTCTTCTTCCTGCTCGCCTTTTTACAGCCTCTAAATTTTTTATGTTCGAAAACAATACCTGATAGGAAGTGCATGCGCCTCCAGCGCGCAAGTGCGTCGTGTTGTGTCTTTAGAAGCAATATTTTCAAGTACTCGTTGTGTGGCACAGCCGATATTTCACCACAATGTCAGAAATTGTCACGATCAAATTTCCATAACGCCATTTTAAGGTTAGTGAGTGTTATTCTACTTCTTTTGACAATTCGAAAAATTGAGTAATATAACGTGAATGAGTTTGTTTTATAAGGGAAATTCAATCCACTAAAGTTGCATTACAGTGAGGGTGAGGGAGAGGAGAGGAGACTGGAAGATAGAACTTATTGTTTCAGAAGTCAGACACTAGTAGTGTAGTAGTGTATTGGAAAAAGACAAGGTGTAACTCCACTATTGTGAAGATAGAAACAAGGACGGGTACAAACGATAGGGTTCGAAACCAAAAGGATTCTCTTCAGTATTGCACAGTATGAAATAATGCGTAGATGACGCGAGTGTGCAAATACAAGTTTCTAGTCAGTCTTTCTGTTACGTCTACAAATAGCTCTTTGACAGTAAGTCTCTCGCCCTGTCTTCTCTGCATGCTTATAGAGCTTCAGGCTGTCAAGACCCACTCAGACTCAAAACCCTTGCCTTGAGTGGTAACCGATGTACGATTTGTTTGTGTATTTAACGTAACGTTCTCTATATCTGTCTGACAAAGTTCTTGCTTTGTTAAAAATGACACCGCTAAAAGACATGTTGAGCCTTGCAGAAAGAAAAGCTGAAACGAAGCCGTATAGGTTTCGTATAATAAAAGAACACATTGCCTTGTCTTGCTAAAAGACGTATCGTCACCGAGCAGGAAGTACTAGGGAACCACTGTATAAACACTGTTCTCAGTGACCACTGCTTGTCTTTCACTTGGATGATTCAATATAAAAAGAACCTTTCTGCTTAAATGTGGTGCTTGCGACATTGCTAAATCTGAAGCAATGTGTGCTACACATAACAGGTTTTCACCTACTGATAGTAATTACTATGTGGGCTTCTGGCCAAAAGTTAAAAGGCAGACCAGAGCAAATATCAAGTACCCGTGAAACCGAGAAGCACCGAGCTAAAGTGTTTTATGAAGTCACCGACTACAGTTTTAGCAGTACACACGAAGCGCTTGCACCTCTTCAGACAACCTCAGAAATCAACGTCTAAAACGCCGATAAGAGGAGTGTGTTGAAGGTTTCATGACTTTCACAGATCATCAGCAGTTGTTCTCTCTTTTTTTTTTTTTTTACTTTTCTTAATACATATCTTTTACGCCTCTGTCGAAACAATTTATATAATTTAGGAGGCGGGCTACATCGACACTGCTTGTCAGGGCAAGCCCTGTCTGAGAGGGATAAAATGTCCTAGCAACTAAATTGAGGCACTCGATAAAAATTCTACCAATACGGGAATCGAACTCAGATCCTCTGAGTACAGTAGCAAAACGTCTAACCGCTACATCACAGAAGCCAATACGTTTCTTTCTGTAACCCTTGGGCTGTATTTTGCTGGCTACCTTGGTGCAGTAGGTAACGAAATTGAATTACTTTGTGGAGGTTAGAAGTTCGAGTCGATTTGGTTTCTAACTAGTTGTTATTCGCATCCTTCCTGAAATACATGTAATCCATTTCCGCATGAGGTTCTGGTTGTGACTAAGTGCTCAGGCATTATATTGTCTGCATCGTGTCTATTAGGTCGGTATATAAACCAAAAAATTACAATGGCAACAACAGAAGCAACAATAACGGCAACACAAAATTAACAACAATTGCATCAAGCACAATTATAACAACAACAACAACAACAACAACAACAACAACAACAACAACAACTACAATAACAATGACAACGACCACCAAAGCAACAACGAAAACAAAGACGCCATCGACAACAAAAGCTAGCACAAGAACAAAATCAAGAACAAGAACAAAAAAGCGAACAAATAAGAGAACAGGAACAATGTTTAAAAACAACAGCAACAGTAGCAACAGTAGCAACAGTATCAATAACAACAACAACCACAACAACAACCACAACAACAACAACAACTTAATAACGACAACTCCTTTTTCTGCTCTATTCCTCCCCTCACCCCTGTGGCTAGAGCGGTTGGATCACTACTGAAAGGGGTCTTTACTGTGAGGCTTTATAGGAAGTCGTGATCGATGTTATCAATATCCCGTACTTCGATTTTGGATCAAGTTTAGCTCTTCATAACAGTCTGGTCTCCGTAACCGTAAAATTAATACTTTTCCACCTTTCTGAGCGAGAACAATGCACTTCTGGAGATTGTCCTTAACTTCAAGAAGAAGCGTTCTTCGACGTTTTTCCTTCTTTTTTTTCACAATACTTAACTCTTCAGTTGAGAAACCCTTTCACGGTCCCTAAAGCAAAGTAGTGAAAAAAAGTCGAAGTTAAAGACTTGAAAGAAGGTGATAACAACAGCCGTAACGGAATCCACTACAACAACAGAAAAATTGTCTAATTGGTCTCTTCAATCTGGCTTGAAAACATAGAATACTTCGTTCCTAATAATGTTGCGTTGTGGCCCATACCTTAACACTTTTGAGGTCATTTCACAAAACTGCCTACTTGTAATATGCTAAATACAGAAATGCACACACTCACGAGTGTACAAAATCTCTCATGATGTCTGTATCAATTTTCTCTTATATTTCATCAGGCATTTAAGGTGAAGAAAAAGTGTTAATAGCCCCCCC
>NW_004797725.1:187943-190118 GCF_000002075.1 Aplysia californica | reverse complement strand
ACACACACACACACACATACACACATACACACATACACACACACACATACACACACACACACACACACACACACACATACATCTACACGCACGTGCATGGTGTGCACAACACTGACGCACCGCAATGTTCAAAGTAACACTAACCACGACAAAACAATGGATGTTCTCTCACAATCTGCCTCTATTTCACTTGGATCACCGTGCCTGTAAATCAACCTGAATCAACAAATTTATGGAAACAGTTCACGCGAAACAACCCCGGGGGGAGGGGGGGGGGGCTGAAGATATTTTAAGTTTTATTTCCGTATGGAGAGGTGGGTTTTTTATAAAAAATCGAAATCTATGTTTGTCAACCGGGACATTGTCCATGATCTCTGTATCTTTCCTCACGTGAACGCTTAGACTATCTTTTTCAGAAATAAAGAAACTGTTTTTAAAAACGTGATCTACGTAAAAATGGATGTTTCCTGCACTTTGGAGTTAGATTTATCTTAGAATTTTGCTTTCACAACTGAACCAAGTTTGTATACTCTTCCGCCGTTAATTATTGTCATATTGTCTTTTTGGCGAGCAAAGAGAAATTGGGTACTTTGAGGTTCAGTACCTTTCTAAGAGATCCGGACACGTACTGTAACTGGGCACACCTCCGCAAGGCGGCAGAATAAAAGAAAACATGAGAAAGATGCAAAGTTTTTTTCACCATCTCTGAATGGACAGGGAATTGAAAGGAATACAATGCAGGTTATTTAGGCTTTCGGGGGGGAGCGCTGAACCCTACGGTTTGTTCAAAACCCAGCAGACAAACTGAGGCCCCTCTCGCTCTAAGTCCTGGGCTAGATGCAGACACATGGATCAGATTTCAATTCCGTTATGAGACTGAAGTGTCCCAATGTATTAAAGGCAAGGTTGGTTCGCGATCGAGGTCAGGCGAGGATTTGCAGGTGATTATCGTGGCCAACGGCTCTCTTCACGAGTCGATCAGGACACCATGCACAGTTGTGGGGAATCGGAACTGACAGTGCTAAGGCGAGACTGTGTAATAAATGAAATCCAAATGACGAACAGAAAGTGACGTAAGTAGCTTTTCACCATATTTTGTTTTATTACGATGCCAAGATCTCTTTTCCAAATTTGTGTGACGAGGGGGTTTATGGGCTTATTTACAGCCCTTTATTCCTTCCAACGGAAGGCTCATAGATATTCACAAACTCCTTTTAGTTTTATTCAGTATACCACTAAGTTTTCGGGGAACATACACGGCATTGCTGTTTATTGACACAAACTGATATCATTCTCAATCAAATTTGAAATAGTGGCATCAAATAGGTTTTTAATACTTTATACGGGTAAACTTAAACCAGTATGTCGACTGCAGCTACTTCTTACATTTTTAAGCACTCTCTGTTCACTTTCTGATTCTGAGCGCCTAGGCGCCAGTCTGTTGGTTCAGGCATTACGTTCTGCCTGACGGCGAGGTGAGTGTCGGCGCAGTCAAGTGGCAACGCCGTTATGAGCTCGGACAAAAAAGCCATAGCAAGGCAGGGCGTTGCGCTTCAAGAGAAGCGTAAAATCAAAGCTATTCAAGTGTGGGGACCAATAGTTCAATGGCAGTACAATGCAGTAGACATTTAGAGCCATTTTCACTCCCCTTTTTCCTTCTTTGCATCGGTTGTGATGATTGTGTGGACGTTGTCATCTTTGCTGATAGATCGAACGCTTCCTAAGAGACGTCTCTCTTTGCCGTAAAAGCAATTTATCTCCCTGGCGGGGGGTAGTATATAGGCTAGGGTTCTGAAGCAAGGCTAGAGCCATATCTTATAAAGAATCGACATTAAGTTGTTAAAGAAGGACGGGTGTCGACGCGGTTGAACATTCACTTAGAGAGGAAAATAATTCACTCTGTAAAAAGATTCGGGGCCACATTGCTCCAATAGACCTAGTGTTGCTACAGGGATAACACCATTACAAGCAAAGACACGGCAGGTGGGGGCGAGAGGTTGAGGGGGGGGGTAGACTGAGGAAATAAATGAGGGGGAGGGGGGAGTGATAGGTGCCATAATATCATAAACTCGTTTACGTAGCCCGTTTGCAGGGGAAGGCTTAGGAAATGATGACGGAACAGAGAGGCATTCTTTGGAACGCAAACGAATTCATGATATTGTGGTAACCCCCCAC
>NW_004797725.1:184770-186374 GCF_000002075.1 Aplysia californica | reverse complement strand
CCCCCCTCTCCCTCAACTCTCTCTACACCTGCCTTTCAAAACCCGGTACCGGAAACGTACACGTTTATACAGACTCATGAACACGTTCAAGCTCATTGTACACGGCAGCACCTCACTGAATATATACGTTATGAACCCATTATACACAGCACAATGAAATAATGTACACTGAGCGCAAATCGATACATAACTCCGTGGTTATTGCTAGTAGCGCAAGTTCGCATGTCGTACAAACATATATGACACGCTTGGCATGCAGGCAGTGTATAACCGCTTTTGAGAGCTTTGCCTACCGACAAAAAAAACATGACCAAAGCACATGTTTATAACGAGCTGCCGCTTCTTAAATAGGAAATATAGAGATCGAGGGAAACTACGCTGTCAGAGACTTGTTTTGTCGCAGACAACCGTTCAAGCAAAACACAGTTCAGCAAATATTTGTCAAAGTTCTTACCCAGCTGGGACACGTCTATTAACCGTCTGCCTCTCATGTTCCTCGAGTCAACGTGACGCCAAACAATAGGCTGTTCCTGTTTCAGCAAAACACAGAGAGTCAGTGGATGTTGGATCCACGATCAGTACTCCAGGAATCACACTGATCACTTCATAATCTTTCTGGCCTTTGACGATATCGAAACCTTTGTTGTTGGGGGTTTTTTCTCGCTGGGGTGATACGAACTATAGCAAATAGTATCTTTATAGACGTAGGAGGTCACTTGAATTATGAGTCTAGCTCTATCACCGTCGTTTTCCGGAGGTGGGCACTGTTTCCTGTTCCAAATCGAGAGCGCGCGTTGCCATCGCCGGCCAGTGGAAACCCACACACTGGCGTCGCAGGGCAAACAAATTGATCACCGATCTGATCAAAAAGTGTGGCACAAGGTGAGATTTGGCAGGAACAGTGAACTATTGATGAAGAGAAGAGCCTGTGGGGGAGAGAAAAGAGCTTGTTAGCCGTGGAGCATGAACCAGGAAGCAGCGTTGAATTTAGTGCTCTTCACGTCTCACTAGATCCGTGACATTATCACAAACTTACCTGTCTATCGACAGAATTTTATAAGATAAGAGCACGAGATATAAAGCCCGTTATTCCGAACGTCCCACTTTTGTCCCTCCTCTCCAAACCTTTTCTTATAAATTAGATATAATCAAATGTTTGCAGTTGGTGCGTCCATTGTTTTTGGGTTCAGAAATAATAATTATATTAATATTTAGTTTTGATATTGTTACCAATGTTAGAATAAAGATTAATGTATGGATGTATGTGTGCCATGACGCACAGATGGGCTCGCAAATTTTTATTGGTATGCTTGCTGGTCACGACTGTGTTACTCATTCGTGTTTAACTAATTAGTAATACATATTCATGTCATGATTATATATCATAATATGCAAACGATTGAAAACCATAATATCTGCGTTTGGTATCTGTGTTGAATAAAATTTTGTTTGGGCTTAAGTTATGTTCTTTTTATCAAGATATTCAGAGGCAGGGCCGATATAATGAAACTTCGTAATCATCTCTCAAAGAGTAATGCTTTAGCAATACTCTCAACACTTCTGTTTTAAAATAAAAAGCAAGAGAGAGAGAGAGAGAGAGAGAG
>NW_004797725.1:180831-183755 GCF_000002075.1 Aplysia californica | reverse complement strand
CCCCATGTCTGCTTACCATCTACTGCAGCCACCACATCCTCGGGAGAAGAAAGGCCATGTCCTTTCTCCGTTATCATGACAAGTCCGCCTTCATCAAGTGTGATCCTTCCTACTTGCATGTTGCTACATTTATTATTGGGAGAGACCCACAGATAACGCTAGACAATACATCATAAATAGCGACTCGCCACATGTGTACGCATAGTTTACTTCTCATATCTGTGCCTGTTGTACTCTCATGTACACGTGATAAATTTCGCCTCTGGTATTGTACTTTGATGTTGTGAAAGTTGGCTCTTACAATGATTCTTCCCAGATATTTTATTGGGTTTGGTGCAGGCCAATAACGTCTGAGCTGAAGTTGCATTTCACTTACACCTTCTCCCTACACTATTTTACTGTATTCCAAAGGTACAATGCCAGTTCGGTAAATGAGGTGTGTGAATCTTGCACACTTTTATTCTCGATTCATTTGCAATTGGTAATTTGTTTTTCGAGAAAAAATAATGTCGTTTTGTGCAGAAGAGGAGGACTAACAAATATCTCATTTTGAACAATAACGTGTCTTTTGCCTCATGATTTCCTTTCTTTTGATGTTACAATCTTAGAGAATTTTGTTATTTTTCTGGTCCGCCAGAATTACATAAGGGGGGGGGGGGGTTGAGGGGAAGGACATTATGCGAAAAGTGGACATTGGTGTATCTCATCTATTGATTCTCGATGCCAATATTGCGAACGAAGTCACACCGAAAAAATACTGGCATTGTATTCACCGAGGCGAGGAAACATGTATTTTATGTGCTGGTGGCCTTAGATGCCTAGATACGTAAGCACACATTATACTGATATCAGGGGTGTAGGGGGTTAAGTGCTTCGCCGTCGCACGCAGGAGACCCGAGTTCGATTCTTACGTGTGTAGAATTTTTATCGAGTACGTCGGTCTTTCTTCCGGGATGCTGTGTATCCCTGTCTGCCTGACTGAAACTCGCCTCCTGAATAATCTAAACTTTGCGGATGGTGGCGTAATACAGCAACATTAAAAAGTTATTTGATTTGTTACAGAGGGACTGCTCACACTCTCTCCCTATGAGAGAGAGAGAGGAGGAGGAGGAGGAGGAGGAGGAGGGAGGGAGAGAGAGAGGGGGGAGGAGGAGGAGGAGGGAGGGAGGGAAAGCGAAGAGATAAATAGATTTGGAAAGACATAACATTTTTTACTTTAAGACAGTAGCATTTTTATAATTAAATCAAAGCTCAAGACATTTATTTCGGAAAAAGAACAAAAACTAAAAACTTACCATTTGCGTCGTCTATCAATTTTAAAAAATTGTTTTTTGTCTACAAGGTTAGTGATTAAGACAAGCAAGTAACAATTCAGAACAATTTTACCAGCCAGGTCACATTATCACCGCAACAAGTCCTGTTAGCAGGCTACATGCTAGTCGATAAACCTGGCTTTGGAAATGCACGCCCGACTGTCAAAACTTGAAAGGCAGCTCACTTCACATTCAATCGCACCAATTCCAATTTCCCCCAGGGAACATAATTAAATCGTACCTGATTTTTCAAACTCTTGGAACGAGACCAGCGTTGAATAAAAACTTATTGTGAACACTAACATTCCATGCCCACAGCAGTTGCTTCACTATCGATTCACAGTGGACTACGACAGGTTGGAACTACTTTCGATCAGTCAAATGATAGAATAGAGATTGGCACCGCTCTAGCAAGCTACTCTCTCTTTCTGGCACCGCCGCTCCCTTCTCTTATCGTAAGGTTTCTCGCCCGAGTCCTCAGAAATTCTTAAGCACCAACGACGGACGGAGCTATTGAACAAATAAGTTAAGCTCCCGTGCCTCGTCTCGCGGGGGTGGCTTGGGCGAAGAGCGACAGAGGAGGGGGAAAAGTAAGAAAGCGACGTGTAAGAGAATGCACATATACGTACCGCAATTGATTATTAATAGCCACAAGGACTAGTGCCAGCAGTGTCTCTAATGTTGAGTGGGGTTGAAGAGATCTGAGAACAAGAGAAGGAATCCCCAGAGCTCTGAGTCAGAGGAATCCAAATCTCCTTGGCCCGCTATCCTCGTGTGGCTTGTAGGCGTATGCGATATGTTTTGGATACAGGTGGCCAAACTTAATGTTTATCTTCGATACGAATCAAGCTTTATGTCCCTGCTTTGCAGCGCGTAAAGATTTGTCAAGATAGCCAGACTGAATTTTAATTAAACGTTAGGGGGAGCACTTAAGTTCAAAGGAGAGATTGTTCGTCTAGACTGCTTTCTTTTATCCTCTGTATTATTCTTAGGAAAAAAAACCCGGCCCTCCACGTTACAGAGGCAGGGTGATATATGCCTTATCCAAATACGACAAATGTAATACCACGTCGTAAGAATTCAAGTCAATATTTGTGTTCAATATTTTTATGAACGTGTATTTTAAAACAACAGAGAAGGCTAAATATGCAAGTGATACGTGCTAATGATTCAAAGTGCATATCATGTTCACACGCTTTAAAATAGTTTGACTGTGTAAATGCCCCCTACCCCATATCCCCCTTTGAACAGATAAGCTCAAAACATAATCTCTACAAGTTTTTCACAGGGAGCTCTTTATGTGTGTTTCCTTCCACCCTTTCGTCCACAATTATTTTATTATGCGGTGCCATTTTCTTAGGAATGAGCACTGGGCCAAATAAAACAAAAACAATTAGGCTCACTCTCAGCACGGGGCAGATGATGTTGTGACGGTTCTTCTTCTGGGAACCGGGGTTTTTTTTTGTGTGTGTGGGTTTTTTTTGGGGGGGGGGCATCATTAGGGGAAGCAAAGATTGAGATGGGGAGAAAGGGGTTTGGGGCTTTGCAAGATAGGCACTCCTGATAATGTCTGTCGTCTTGACAAAAGGAACCACACTGTGGTCGAGCAAC
>NW_004797725.1:179077-180731 GCF_000002075.1 Aplysia californica | reverse complement strand
ACCCCCCCCCCCCCCCCCCAAATACCCACCATTCAGCATTGCGACAAAGGACCACTTATCGTGATTACAACGAGTGCAACAACGTCTTATCTAAAAACATCCTGGCAAAGTTGCTTTTTTGTCCCAGCTTAACCAAGGCATACCCCACGATCACGGGTGAAAAAAAGAAGCGCTGAAGGGTGTGTGTGTGGGGTGGGTGTTGTAATTCAAATTGTCACATTTCCTTCATCTTCATGGTATAACTCCTCATGACAGAGGAAGGCACAGAGTAAGCTAATTTACTGACATTTTTGGCCCGTGCCAGTAACAAGTTGTCTTTAAAATCGAACCATGTATGTGTGTCACGGAAGAATAAGAGGCTAAAGGCAAGAAAGCCAATGAGAATACAGTATAGCTTCCGGAGAAAAATATAATCCTTCTAACATTATTGTAAGACTAACGCATTATTACCCACGGCGTTAACGAAGGAATACCTGAAACTCCAAGAATCGCCCACAATCAATCTGATTAGCCACACTCAAGTGCGTGAGTTGCACAATCGTGACAGTTAAACAAAGCACCCACTCGCACTGCTCTTGTTAATCCTGTCTTAATCCATAATCAAACAGTTGATAATAGTATAGATTGAAGCCCGCCCCTGGAATTTCACATATGCCCCACCTTATCCGTCTAGCATTTCCTTGGTCCTTTTGACACCGAAAGGTTATTCAAGAGGTAAGGCTTCTGAATTTACAGTCCATCTCCGATAGGTCTAAGCAAAGTGGGTGGACATCCTTGAAAACTCCCCCAGAAGGAGGGCTCTGTTTGGGATCCGATTCAGTTACATCTACATTGAACACCAGAATGGTACCATCTGAGCTGTGGGAACGGGCAATGAATTTTATTACGCTGCAGTTCTCGGGGTTTCTTGAAGACACAAAATTAATGTCCGATACGAAATACCTGCCTCACCTTGCTGATTAAACGGACACTAACAGGCAACATAAGCGGTTTAAATGCCTGACATGTTATGGTTATATTGAGCTTGACCAACTGGAGAAACTTCGAAGTTCGAATCCGAAGATGTGCTCTTACACATCTTCCCTACTAGATAGTCGGTAATTAGGACGTCCGTTAGAGCGCTCTCAGTGCAAATACCATTTCCAAGACGAGTTGCAAGTCTGTGTTATATAATAATATGACAACTTGAGTATGACAAAGGAGTTCTTCTGCGTGGTAATGGCTAGAATGTTCCCAAACTCTGATATCTCGAGCATGGTTTATCAAAAAGGAAATCGGCTGACAAAGGGGGAATTGCAATGTTTGATTTCTTAGTAAACATTTATTATGTTTATTCTAAAGTAGGACGATTCTTTTGATTTAAAAGAGAAGGTCGGATTTAGAAATGGTATTTATTTTTCATCCAGACTTAGACCTACGAAGAACGTAGCATACCGTAATCGGGTGCAAAAGCCAGTAAGCCTTTTTCATTGCCTTAAGACACACAGTGTCGAAAACGTTATGAATATCATATTTCTTCAAAAAGTAATTTCGTTAGAAATTAAACTCTGCAAAACGACTGGACATTACCTTCTTGATCACTGTCGGGTGACTGCACTCTTATGGTAGCCCTCAACTAACACCCCCTCCCCAAACACACACACACACACACACA
>NW_004797725.1:151682-176897 GCF_000002075.1 Aplysia californica | reverse complement strand
CCCCCCCCACAAATAAATCATAATCTAAAAAGACCATACATGATATACAACCTTGTGTTATGGCCAAAGTGAGGTGAGCGATTTAAACACGACCAGTTGGGGCAAGAAGCTTATTTCAGTCCAGCAAGTCGAAAAACTCACCCAAAAATTTAAAAAAACTCAAAATCATGGAATGTGAAAGAAGAACGAGATGAATGCGACAGAAAAAAGAAATGGGTGTAAGAGTGGCAGTGTTCCTAAACATCATTGTTCAGACTTTTGGGTGAACTAGTTGTCTTGGAACTGTGTTCTTTACAACCTTCGAACGTTCAGTAGGAGCCTACGACTTTAAGGGGTTCTAAATCATTAAACTTGAAAAAAACCCAGCAATATCATGTATTAATGCTCTGAATTGGAGAGGGTTAAAATCCCAGTCTTCTGCACTCCAGTCAAGTGTCTTGGAGTTGGGCTATTGTGGTGGTTCTCTAAACAGAGCCAGCTATAATCCTTATCTGCCAATACCCAAGAACAAAACCTAACACTTGAGACGTGTTTCACTTCAGGATAAAGTGTGTGTGTGTGTGTGTGTGTGTGTGTGTGTATGTGTGTGTGTGTTTGTGTGGGTGTGTGCAAGTGTGAGTGTACAAGTGTGTGTGTGCAAGTGTGCGTCCTGCGTGCGCATTATGGCGTTAGGAGAGAAAGAGAATGTGTGTGTGTGTGTGTGTGTATGTGTGTGTGTGAGTGTGTGTGTGTGTGTGTGTGTGTGTGTGTGTGTGTGTGTGTGTGTGTGTGTAACGGAAGAATAAGAGGATAAAGTAAAGGCAAGGTGTGTTGCTGGTATAGTGCTTACCTTCAAGAACAATTACAAGTTTTGGAAATGTTTGCTTTTAAACATTGCAAGGTGTGCAAATGTGAACTTATGAAGTTCGTGCAAGCATTGGGGCCCCAATGATTGAATTTTAGAACTTAAACAATGATCAAATTATATATTGTAGGTTTTCGTGGACACTCATTCAAGTCTGTGCAATCGGCAAAAGTCCAACAGACAGGTACGTGGTTTTAATTATGACCAGAGGCGGTGGGAGTTGGGAATGGTCTAGACCGGAGCAAGATTTAAAGACATTGTTTACACCCTTCAGCAAGGACGTGATTTTTCAGAAGGAGTGGGCAGTTGATTGTGGTTGTATCTACATGTGTTCGTGTTACGGTCGTCTACCAATGTTCATGTAGTCTACAATAATTCGTGTTTAATTACAGGGCAAACCGTGAGAGAACAGCAAACCTTACACAGCACGTCCCTACAATAACCCGTTTTTTGACTTCCGAATTTTGCAATGATAGTGTCTGAAGCGACGACCAAGTCTGGCAAGAAAGCGCTGGAAGAAAGAAAGAACTTCTCAACAGCTAGAACCGCTCGTGTAACTGGGCGAGGTCGTGTGTGTGTGTGTATATATATATATATATATATATATATATATTATATAATATATCCTCACTCTAACCGGCCGTGTTTCCTGATGGTGATGTAGATCTATTTACGTCCCGTCCGCATCGACACATTTTAGATAGCAGGCTGGGGCACTGCAGTCTAATTTCGCTTAAATTTTAAATTTTTTTTAAAACCGTTGATCCCCGCCGATCTCTGATTTGTCCATGGCATCACAGACCTAGAGCCTGTTCTTTCTCTTGGTTTTTGTTCTCACTGGAATACCAAACCATGAAGTGTCTACGATAAATAATAATTGATCTCTTCGCCTCCAACTCAATTCGATTCCTTTCGCAACGATGATGATAATAAAAATATTAAGAACCTTCATCTGGGAGGAGTATTGCACAAGCTTGAGTTCGCTCTGCCAGACAAAGTTGACATAACCTGTCAACTAAATTACTAATCTAACTTGTAATGACAAGGGGGGTGAACACATTTAGGAAGCGGGCTAGGCTGCTTTTACCATGCCTTTCGAGGCTAGTGTCCAAAGAGCAGCTGTAAAAATATGAAAGATTTTAAAAATACGATTAAGAATCCTAGGATTTTAAAAGACTGAAAAATAATTCTTGAAAGAACAGCTAAATACCAGCCGATGTTGATCATTACTTGGAACCCACGTCCCCTGGTGCCTTCAGAAGTAATAAAAAATACATGCCAACACACAATCAAGAGTGAAAAAAAAGCTGTAAAATTGAGCTGTGTAAAAAACATATTTTATTTCACTTTGATTTGTTGGAATGTCCAAATGCACACACACACACACGCACATACACACACACACACACACACACACACACACACACACACACACAAACACACACACACACACACACACATACACGCACGCTCGCACACATACATACTCACACACACACACACAAATAGAGTTCTGGCCACGGTTAGACAAGCGTGCACAAGCACAAGCTTGAGGTTGCAGAGGGACACATGCAGTGACGTAATGATATACACAGGGACAAATGCAGTGACATAATGATACAGTGACGTACTGATAAACACAGGGACACATGCAGTGATGTAATGATACAGTGACGTAATGATATACACAGGGACATATACAGTGACATAATGATACAGTGACATAATGATACAGTGACATAATGATACAGTGACATAATGATATACACAGGGACACATACAGTGATGTAATGATATACACAGGGACATACACAGTGACATAATGATAACGTGACGTAATGATACACAGGGACATGTACATTGACGTAATGACATACACAGGGACACATACACAGGGACATATACTGTGAAGTAGGCCTAATGATATAGTGACATAATGATATACACAGGGACATGTACAGTGACATAATGACATACGAGTCTGCTAAAGGAGACACCGATGCCATGATTATTACTATACTGCCAGACTCATATAATCAGTTAGACAGCCCGTGGGTCAGGAAGTTTTTGCTTGTTTGTTTGTTTGTTCGTTTTAATCATTTGAATGTGCTAGGTGAATAATGGTAAATTAATGCTTAAAGTTTAAACAAGGCTATGACCCGTTGGGCACAGAAAAGGGATCTGGTAGCAGTACTTTTCTCGGCAAATAGAAAATAAAACATAAGTAGTGTTCTTTTCAAAGGTGATGAAACCAGATGTAAATTGAGTTGAAATGAGTTCATATTTGCTTACATGAGAGATAAAGAAAAATTTTAGTACCCTTTTAACAACAAAACGTTTTCTTGTTGTCAGGTCGAAAGCTGAATCCCATCACTCATCATATCTACTATGAAAGCTTCCTTCAAATTCATTCAAAGTTTGTTTTGGGCAAGTTGAACTCCCTACTACACGTTAAAGATTCTTTTGTAAGGTTGCTTCACACAAGTGTAAAAAATATACTCCATTATGGGATAACAATGTAATTCAAATTTCACAATGCAGGAATTCAAAGGTCACACATTTAAACAGGTCATCAATATCATGAGCTAAAGAACTGGGAGTCAATATTGATATAATTTGGAAGATTCTTATGGATGAACCTTACCAACATTACAGCGTACCCCCCCCCTCCCCCCGCCCGCCCCCAACCCTACCAAAAAAACCTGGCCCTATCACAATGGTGAATCAAATCAATAAAATAGCTCACAGATTTACACGCACAGAAAGAAGAAGAAACTGAGAGATAGTATACATATCTCTACTCAGCTTGGGACAGGAAGGATTGTCAGTGATTGTGATAAACTCATTATGAATCCACGGGCCCTTTATCCTTTATTTTCCACATTACATTCCCACTGAACAAATGAATTAACACAATTATTATCATATTTTACAGGCTTGCTTCTCTTGGTTCGATTTTTTATATGCATTCATCTTAAACTGAAAAGAAGCCAAACACTGCCATGTAACTCTATCTCCGTGGGGGGGTAAACCCACTATGCCGGGGCCCCTGGTACTAAATATAAAAATGACAAAATCGTCACTAAATTGGTGATTACATCAAAACAAGTGAACCTATTTCGATAGTTCTTCATCTAATGATTGAAATCCAGATAAAAGAGAACTGTTTTCGGCAAAAATTAATTTGATGTCGAAGTCGTCGTAAAATTAAAAGAATCTGCCGGAGTGTCAACGGCTCACCGGCACGGTGCTTTCGACCGCGAGCCGCAGGGAGCGCCTTGCCGGTGATAAAGAGGTAATGTAACCCAAGAACATGTAATACTCAAGCATTCAAACACTTGACCCATGTTCCTAAAGCAATTGTCAATGCTGCTAGCTATCAGCAGAAGAAAAGGGTTTACACAAAAGCAAACAAATAATTATGAATCAACACATATCTCAGTTGAAGCAAACATTAAAATGCACATGCCCTCACATAGTCATCATAGGTTCTTTGGTATCACAAATTCTCATCTCACGCACCCGCTTATCTGAGTCTAGCAAAGAGTTATATGTGACTGAGAAGTCAATACTGTTACTTCAGGATCATGAAATAGACACCACATAGGAGAAGGAAATGAGCACCAGGAGAACAACTTGCCTGAAAAAAAAAAGAAAATCCAAAGTGGAATAGGAAAGGGGGAAAGGGGGGAGAGGAAGGGGGGGGATGACGGGGAGGGGGGGGGGAATGAGGGATTACAACAAAAACAAAACGATATTTTTAAAAACATTTAGTTTTGTCAAAGACAATAAGTCTTTTAGTCAAAGGACATCAATAAATACGTCATCTCATTACCACAATACATTATGATTTCAAATAATCAAACATTAAACTATTATCACAAGTGGCTCATGATTAATAGAAATTAAAACCTCCCGATACCTGACCTCTGCAATAGACTCTCACAAATCGTGGCTGAAGGCATGCCAAGACATATATGAAATAAAATACAAACACGTGAAGATTTTGAGCAACTTGGAAACTAATTCCAGACACAAATCTAGAATAAGAGGATAAAAATTCATACTGAAAATTCAAGCCAGCAATCAGCACAGATATAAACATTTTTTTTTTTTAAACTACATACACGGGATGTACACTATAACAGAAGACATTGTGTTCTTTATATAAAATGATTGCATCACTTGGGGAGAATATGCTTTTTTTTTTACTCAGCATTTATAAATTCGGACACAGGGATACAAAATACTGATATGCTTGTGCACATACTTTAGACAAGAAATGAAGGATGACAACACAGATGGCTTATGAATCAGCAACAAGATTTTTACATTTTCTCCTCATACATCCTAAACTCTTACGATAAATACAGCCTTTACTTCTCAGCCTGATACATGTAGACAGATGAATTTTTTAACAAACATCAGACACACACACACGCTTGCACACACACGCTTGCACACACACACTTGCACACACATGCTTGCACACACACACACACACACACACACACACACAAACACCCCCCCCCCCACACACACACACACTAAAACACATGCACACACATAAAACTTGGGAGAGGTGGGGATGGGGGATTTACAGATCAATAATGAAATACTCAGTTAAAAAACATATCCCTATGATAATAAGAATGTAGAGGGAGGTGTGAACACAGTATAAAAGCATAATTATGCCATAAGAATAGAATAGTAAGAGGCTGATAAATTGGGAGCATAGCTATCTATTTGTAGCCAGTGACGAGATCAACGAACAGACAAATATCATTTAACCAAATTGTCATCTCAGGGTTACAAATGACTCAAAAGTGCAACATGTTTAACAAGGGTAAGGCAGTATTTATGAACGTGTAATAACACAAATGATATTGAGAAAAAACATAAATGATATTTTCACCCTTCCAAGACCCGGGAATGATGAAACCGATCAAAACTAAAGATAATAGAAAAGAAAAATCAAGTCATGTTTCAAACTAAAACTATTGTACAGCACAGTATAGGAAAAAGAAACTTGACAAATGAACTGGCAGTTTTATACAACCTCCTGAGGCAATATTTCTTATCTTGAGGGTCAAGAAATCTTTTCATGTAGGGTATCAATTAAGTTACCACTCTACACTTTCATGTTCATTATTTTTCTATCTTGGAAGGTGGTTCCCTGAATACTATCAACAAACAGAAGTCGGCCTGGTCCTATAATAGGTTTAAACCTTAAGCTCTGGGGTATTTCTCTTAACATTATATGCAAGAATAGTGTCTGTAGTTTTTAAAAAAAATAATTTGACAGTTAATGATTAGATCAACTTTGGAAACAAGATGACACATATCCTGGACCTGGGAGATTGCCTAAATTTGTCTGGTTGTCAAAGACATAGAAATCTTATAATGTTCAACATTGTTTTAATGTGACTGCTAAGGTCATTTTATCTCAACAGAACTGTCAGAAAAATTATGTCTTCGGCTGACAGACAGATAAGAACAAACTGATACAACCAAGTTATAGAGACAATACACACATGTATAAACACGCAAATTTGTACACACATACATCACCTGTACATTTAAAACAACAAAATCTTTGCATACCTTCAGGAGAGAGAGAGAGAGAGAGAGAGAGAGAGAGAGAGAGAGAGAGAGAGAGAGAGACAGACAGACAGACAGACAGACAGACAGACAGACAGACAGACAGACAGACAGACAGACAGACAGACAGACAGACTGACGGATAGACAGATAGACGGACAGACAGACAGAGACAGAGACAGAGAGAGTAGAGAGAAAGGGGGAGGGAGAGGGAGAGTATATTTTGGGTTTAAGAATGAGACGGGATCATGACCAAAGATAGCCTGCATTTTTAACATTTGGGGGGGGGGGGGGGGTTGGGGTTTTTTTTCAATAGAGATCAATCTCTTTTCTCTGTCTTTGTGGCCCTCTGATTTGAACAAAAAAATGTTCTGCAGCAAACAGTCTTAATAATAATAATTGAAAATAAGGATCTTTTCAAATCATGCCGTACATGTAAGCTTGCACAATTTGCTCAAAACTGTTTGAGCACTAAGCTCTAACAAAGGAAAAATAATCTCACTCTAATTGGAGTTATTTGCAGGAAAACCCTTTACCAGTCTGATGTGTATCTTATCAGTAGGTCAGCAATTTGCTTTGACGTTATTCTATTGCTAAAAATATAGAACTTCTTCTTGATCGCATAACACTTGAAGTCTGGTATCTATCATATACTGAGCTGTCATGCTCAGTTGTTTTGTTGGCTCGTACAGCTTCTCCCGTAGTGTCAATGAGGCTGGCCACATTTTGTGTCACAGGGCCCAGTGTGTCCTGTACTGCTGGAAGATGTGTTCCACTAAAAAATATACAATATGTGTCAAGGCGTCGTGGAATCAGGCGCTCGTTAATTTTTGGGCATTGGTATTATCTTTAAACTTGTTCAGTTGTCTTGCTATTGGTGAAAAAATTGCCCATCTATCTTGAATAGAAGTCAAGATATTTGAGATTGAAGAAGGTGGGGTCGACTGGTTTCAAAGGTAGAATCAGCGAGAAAATGGCAGCCAAAGTTTGGTTATTTACATAGGCTGAACGGTCCGTAGAAACGAAAACTTACTTTTAAGTGCCTTTAATCAACGTTAATCAGTAAAATCCACCCAGAAATGTGTTCTTAATTGGACAACACTGGTCTTAAGGCAAAAAACAAAAATTCAATAAAAATTGCCAAACTGGTTCTTCAATTTCATAATTTTGAAGAGTGCCTGATTTCACCAACGTGCCTCATATACACTTCCATGACGCCTTGCACCTCGACTGTTGTCAGATAACAGGAAAATACAAAGCAAAATGTTATAGAGTTGCATAAGGGGAAGAGTCTCCTGCAATGCTTTTGTTTAACAATTCAGTGTACCAACATTGCTTGCAGGTGAAGAGTTCAATGAGTACAAGCAAAAATCCCTTCAACCTGAATTGACCTCAAGACATTTTTGTTAGGGGAATTCACCAATGAAACGCTTTTTCTTTCATCAAGACCTCACTCGGTACACAAGGACTCACAATATGTAATCTAGTATCTGAGAGCTGCACTGCTATCAATCTATACTTTTTACAAAACATGAAATGATTTTTACAAAAGTCAATAGCTATATAAGGAGAAAAGTGTTATTCATGGTACAAACTCCGAGGGCAAAAACTGGAGGGACAATATGAAAATGAGTGACAATTTGATCTATTATGTAAAAATCTTATTTTAAACCCCCCAAAAACAACCAACAACAACAAGTATAGATCTAACTTACGAACAACAGATACAAACTGGAAAATGAGTTCAGTATTGTGTGTTACATTACAAACCCACTCAGTGAGCATAAAAATAAAAATAATATACATCTTGAAGAACACCTTCAAAATAAAAGATATCTGGGAGATCTAAAGGTTATTTTAAATTTACTTGAGGAATTACTTCAATTTCATTATGATGTACCGTTGGATTTACACATGAGGAAATTGATGACAACTTACACTGATTTCAGAGATATTTTTGATACTTTTCATAATCGGTATAAATTGGCAGTCTCTTCACAGACATACAGTAAACACTACAGAGTATTACTGAAAAATAATTTCAGCCATTGAAACCCTGCATACCTGCATTTTGTTGTTGAACTCATTTAACACTCCTTTCAACACAGTTATGTAATTTTAGAGGTAGGCCCTCTTATTTAATGACCATCTCAAATGGAACCAGTCCACGTTCCTTAATCCTAGGTAAGAATCCTTCTTACAACAGTGTACAAATCTGACTGGGCGATGGAGCTTGGGACGTGTGTCACAATAAGTCAAAGAACAGTGTAATGGGCACCTGGGTTCATTGGATCAAAACCAAGAAGAAGATAGAACAAAAGAATGTTATTTAAGATAATAAACGGAAGAACATGAAATGTAGAGAACGATGAGAAGGAAACTCAATAAAAAAGCCAAGCAAAGCGGATCAGAGACTTTCATCACACATATTTATCTTACATTCTCCAAGTATGGAAAGAAGACATACTTCGAGTAGAAATGTTTTCAATGTGGCATGAACTGGCCAGGCACAGCGGGGATAAAGTTAACTTAGTCTTAAAAGAAACCAACACAATTAAAAACCATTGTTAATCAAACAGGTGTAATCTGGACTGGCTGTCATGAAACAAATATACAAGCTCACAAAATAGTGAACACATGGATCTACAAGTATTTTAGCTGGAAAAAGTCACATGAAGTCTGATGGTTGAGAATAATCACAGTCACTGTGTTAGTTGTTTTGTTTTTTTGTCATATAAAGACAGAAAATCAAAAACAAAAAATAACCTTTCAAGCACTTTCACAGATTGATATACTCATTTGAATACTCTTTGCTATTATGCCTGTGACACTTGTGTCAGTTACACAGGAAGCCAGGTCAGTGAGTCTTCCTTTCTTTCAAAGACAAAACTTAGAAATAAAAAAGTAATACTCTTACTTACACTTGGCACCATGTCCAAACCATCTACCTAAAAAAAAATAAAGAGTACTAAATTTGCGACTTTGAAATCAGTTTTTTACCCCCATTACCCCTCTTGGACTCTTTGGAGCGTATTTTATGAGAGCATACTATAACAAAAATGCACTTTTACCTGTCTCCTCAATGTTCCACTGAGCAAATCTGCTATTTCAACAAAACTATAGGGAACGGCTTAAATAATATGGTACATTGATCTGTTTGTTTGTTTGAGTAAAGAGATGCACATCGACACAACAATGGTCATTTAGTGCAGGGAAAAAGTAAGACAGACTGACAGAAACAATACAGGGAAAGTAAAGAAGTGGGACCTACCAATGGTGCCCTCCAACCCCCCACCAACATAATATGTATATATCTATATTGAAGCAAGGGGGCTAAACAGAAAGAAGTAATATATAATATATCTTAAGGTTACATGGTATACACCACAAACAGTGTTGCCACATTAGGACTGTTGCTCAGCTTGATCAGCTGGCATAAGACCATATGGGACAGTTTTAAAAACAATACAATATGCTCAACCCTAGTCACTTCTAAATAAAGATTCAACTTCATTCAGTTGTTTTTGTAAATATTTTAAGCTCTGACACTGTCCCTCAGATGAACCTAGGCTGTATGAATAAATCCCACAAGCACGAATGAGCTTCTCGCAATAATATTTTCCCCACATGGTAATTGGCCTATAAAGCAAGGAGAATAGCAGCCTTTACACTGCATGCAAGGAAGCTTGAGGAAACATTTTTAAAAATTGTATTGAGCTGAGCAGTCTTTCCATAATTTATTTCCATGGAAGTCAGTGTTGTTTTTCCTTTAGCTGTTTACATTTTATAGAAATAATTTTAACATCCAAAGGTGGCTTGCATTTTTTGGGGGCCAAAAATACAAAATGCCTGCTCAGTAAGCTAAGATTCCGCCATACACCACTTTGAAAATTGACATGACAAGGAGTCTTACCCTGAGCAGACAAAAAGAAGATGACAACTCATATATCACTGATGTAGTTCCTGTACCCTGACATGTGCGAACAGGTTTGTGTGCCAGACAAATGCTTCAAGGTATTCAGAATAAAAAGCAAGCAAATTACTATAATGCCCTTAAACCAGCGCTGGGAGTGACCAAACACTAAAGAAATTCTAACATACTGGGATCTTGTTGAGGAACAAAACCACCAGCCAAAAGAACTTAAAGTGACCCATTGAGATCAGGTGGGATGATGCCCACAAACTGAACTCAGTGCATAAACGCACAATCAATACTATTAAAGGCATAAGCAATAATGACATTAGACCTATGCAACAATAAAGTAATGAGAATTTATAATAAAATATTACTGTGAAACCCACAGATGCCCATGCTAACATAAAATTATACACTTGGTGAGGACACAAGTTGATTTTTAGACTACAAATAGAGAACACTGTAATTATAAACTAAAACAGCCAGTGGCATAAGAGACTAGCTTAAAAAAACAAATGTTACCACCTATTGGACAATCTGTTTCATCTTGATTTGTTTGTTATTGAAGTCATTGAAAGTGGCAAAGGTAAGAGTGAGAATGATACATGATTTAATCATCAAAATGAAAGCGATGACTGCAGAGGTAGGGAAGTCTCAGAGAGAATCTGGTTTTATCGAAATCAAAGTCATAATAACTAAATAATGTGAGCCAACAAGTCAAAACACAGCATGATGCTATCAAAGCAACATCAGGCTCAAGATTTATAATTAAACCACATAACTCTTCTACCTGTAATGGACAAAGTGTTTTTAAAGCATATAATTCAAGTTATGATACAACGGGCAAAATTTATCTGCCGGCAATATACAGTCTGAGCTGTGAATTCAAAGAACAAAAAGATGACTTTTACAACAAGGAATCTAATTTCCTTGTCTCTCAAGTAAAAGGATGGATTTGAGAAAGATGTGGACATCACAATAACAATATATTGTTCCCAATATAACAGGTCTTCAAGAAACATATAAAAATGTCATCTCAGATTGTGAATATTTTGCCTCTTGAAACAAAAAAATGGTGCAAATTCTTGACTCACCTTTATAATTTACAGACAAAAAATTGGTTACTATTAGACCTATTAATGAATACATCATTCATTCAAAGAGAATCTGATGCCAGATTTGTAGACAAAAAGACAGGGAAATGTGAAATGTTGTTCACCCTTAAAATTGAAGGCAGAAACATTGTGCGAATAAAGAAGGGTAGTCCTCTCTTAAGAACTGTCTCTAAAGGTAGCCAAGTTTTGTTGGTTAAATTACCAACAGTATCCATCTGAGTTTAAAGCTGGTATTTGAAAGCAACAGCTGTAGATTGTAGCTTCTTTTGCTAGTCAGTTTATTGTCATGTCATTCTCAGGAAATCTTGCTGAACAAAGTGTGAGTGCCTAAACTGAGTGCAGCAGTCACATCACATCACATTATTTTAAAGACAATAAATTACCAAACACAGTACCCCGACTAGATAATGAAATTGAACTCCCTTAAACAAGAAACAGAGCAATACATGCTAAATGAAAGTCCAACTTGAATTTTTTTTTTCCATATCCCTTGAAAGCTCTTCAATTTTTGAAATGATTCCAAAACAAAACTTGTGCTCCAGATTGTGTTCGCTTGATACAACCAAAAAGCAAAATAAGAAAAGTAAAAAAAGCAGTTAGGGAAAAGATAACACATCACAGGTAAACAATAAAACATTGGAAAATATTCTGCGGAATGCTCTTAATCACAAGAGAATAAATACTTCACATATACCAATGAGGGGAAAGGGAACAGGGATAGAAGAGAACGGAGAAGGGAACGGGGAGTTTATTTATTATAAAAGCATCAACATTTTATCTTAGGCTTGGCATCAGTCTAAAATGTCAGAAACAAACATCAGCAAGCATTCAGATCAGTCATAAGTTTGCATGTCCTCCAATGATGCACCAGGAGGCATTGCATCCAAGAAAAATGTGTGCATGTCCCCTTTGCCTTTGACCCTTACAAGTCCTCGAGGAGATAATGAATACTTGTTCTTGCTCAAAATGCGATACATTTCTGCAGTCACCTGGGGATGGATGCGTGAAACTGGCTGCAAAAAATGTTTAAAATACCTGCAAATACGCATAGAAATCATTCTAGATAGCACAAATTTGTGCTGCAGCTAGGAATCAATAGTATCATTAGAATACTTGCAAAGGAACGTTAAGTTAATAATCTCATCATGAAAAATACGCAAAATTCATAAATGAGATGATTGATCCTTCTCTGTGGATAGGACACATAAAATATCAAAAAGAAGACAGCATAAAAGATCTAAACATGGATCGCAAAAAATATTTGATACATTTTCCTGTCATGAGAACCTGAAGTTCTTGCACCATTATTTCTATTTAAAAAAACAAACAGGAAAGACCACTGAGATAGAATATTCAACATTTTTTTAGACTTGGGTTCTGATTTTTTACTTGTCTCTAAACCTCCTTATTTCATCACTTTATAAAAGACAACATCACCTGAAAAAGACCCCATTTCAAAAACAAAGGTTGTCTTCTGGTTAATGAGGAGAAACCTAGATAATAATTAATCAAAGGTCAAGCGTCACTTTGTGTTTGTGACAATGAAAGATCAATAAAAGAAGAAAGGTCACAAAGACAGTATTGAATCCATTCTCATTGACATAAATATAACATTATGAGTACGATATCAGCTGATTGATTATGAAGCAGATAATCATAAAATCACATAGTTGAGGAAAGCAGCACTTTTAGATGCCGAAATCAAATCTTTATTGTAAAAGGACAAGCGAGAAGAATAAAGCTGTGATGCATATGTAAAGTTTCATTGCTTTTCACTTGCTATAGAACACTTCTGCACATTTTTTGGCTACACTTATTCTTCTGGACATTAGGAGCTAGCAGAGAAAATGTCCTAATTGGACAAACAAAATGTATAATCCACAGGTCTGCAAGAGTGCTTGAAAAACTAAGGTTACAGTTTTCAACCACAATCAGTGGTAGCCAATTTTTCAGACTGTCTTACCTGGATTTTGTTTGGTTCTCCAGTGCTGTCCATGCGACTGGCTACATTAACAGTGTTGCCCCAGATATCATAGTGTGGTTTCTTGGCCCCAATCACTCCAGCAACCACCGGACCTATATTGAGACCTGTTCAAGGGTAGGATGAATAACTTCAACTTTGGTCTAAACACTACACTTGAAAAAAAAACCCTTACAAAAATGGTGTTTGAATTTAACTGTATTAAATTTACTCACAAAAACCACAACCAGCCTCCTTTCATAGATGATGAGACAAGATATCAATGGATCTTCTTATCAAGATTGATGGGAGATAAAACTATAGTACTATTGTAATACTTGAAAAAAAAACAAGCATAGACTTGCTGTAGAGCTTTATTACTAATCATAATTTAATTCTTTTTATATGGAAAAAGTGATTTTTGCTGGCAGGTAGTGTTCCCCGTGAAAATACTATCAAACAATGTTCCTTTTGTTATACATTCCTAACTACTTCTACAGAAACTCTCCTAGATATTACTTCTGAAGACAACTACAATAAGGATGGTGATATAGGTAAAAGTGGTGAGAATGATAATAATAACAAAGATAGGCCTACTGACGAAAAGGATGAGAAGTTTCATCATAAATGAATTAATATTCTCTAAAATGAATAAATATCTTAACGAATAAAAAAAATAGTAGCCGTATTATTTTCCATCATCACCATTACATTAAAGATACTAATAACAGTATTCATAATAACAATTTTTTTTTTAAGGATGAAAGAGAGAAATAGAAGAACAGAGCTAGAAAGAGCAAGAAAAAGATAATAAAGAGAAGAAAAGGGAGGAGAACGAGAACAAAGAAAGTCATTTGCTGGCACTGCCAGAGAGCATCTCCTACACAGAGTCATGGCCGAGATAACTCACCTATCCTCATGACAAAGTTGTTGAAAGAGTTCTCATTGATGTACTCCAGCTGGTTCTTCAAGGCAAAAGTGTAGTCCGCTAGGGCTAGGATATGTGTCATGTCCAAAAAATTGGTGCGGCTGGTCAGCCCGGATGCACACATGTACGTCTGACCCACTGTCTTTATTTTCTCCACAGCAAAGAAGCGCTTATGGGTTAACAACTGAACAGAAGAGAAATTAAATACAATTTTTAAAAAAGCATTAACAACATAATGCGTCCATACATTCAAGGAATTTGAATCTAGAAAGCATCAGAAAAAGTCAGCGCTGCAAAAATACAGAGGCGAAGATCTTTTTAAGCTTGATAAGATCTTCAAATGAAAACAGAAAAAAAAGTATCTCTAACTATAATAATACCTTATGATGTATGGACTGGCGCAAGAAATGAAGAATGACTATAAAAACAGAATGTAGCTCCAAGTAAATGGAAGTAGTCATTCCCGACAAAAGTCATATTATAAGGAAAGAACACAACAAGAAACACTTACAATATAATGTAAGTAGGAGGTAACAGAATGATACATGTATTTTCTAACATTTCTTGTTTAGAAATGAATGACATTCTAGTATCGTTTAAAAAAATAAATATTTTGACAAGTAAACCAAAACAGAAAGTCTAATTTATCCTACTCTTAACATTGTGTCTTCAGCATGCAGTTCATGCAACTTAAAACTGTTAACAAGCCTTTATTTTTTGTCATTGTTTCAAAAAGTGATCCTTGATAAAGTGCAGTATCCAAAAAACAAGGTAAGTATTTTGACAGTATGCACTGTACAACTTTCCTTCATCAGCTCCGCAGTGTCTTTCATCACACAGAAATATAACGAATGAATTAAATTTCACCATTCTCCGTAAATGTAGTAAAACTGTGATTTTGTTCCTAATGTAACTTAATCATGACACTGGCAACAACACATCTTCACAACAGACTTACTGTATCAAAGTCAGCGATGATCTCATTGAGCAGCCTCAAGCACTCTACTCCTTCATTATTTGCTTCTAACTCCATATAGAACTCGGAAAAGTTCACGATGGAAGCAAACATTACTCCCACATTGTTGATGTCTTCATAGTACAGTTTCTGAAAGAAGATCATGAACACAGAACGATTTATTTACTTTCACATTAAGTTGCGATAAGTGACATGTGAGGAATGCTTAGCAGCAAGAGGAGTATCAGTATGCATTATTCCAAGTTTACACACAAACGCAATGCTGCAATAAACGAAGTTTCTAATGATCCCATTTTAAAAAAGCATGGTTTCAAATTATATTACTATTATAGTCATACAAAAAACAGAGATATTATAATTATCCTGCTGCAACCAAATTTTATTGCATCTGCATCTATGCTCAGACTCAAAATTTGATAACAACAAAAAACAGTCGAAAAGTTAGATACAGATGTCCAACCTTTAAGTCTCCCCACTCCCCCCCCCCCCCCCCCCAACCCTTTTACCCCTTCCCTAAAATGAAATTACAAAGTACGAACAAAAAATATACAAAGACACATGAATGTGAAATTACAGCCACTTTTTCCTTCTGTGATTAATTTTATACACAGTATCCCTGAGCCAATTAACTCTTTCAATACTCATGGTTCATGAACACTTCAACCTATTAGGAAACTTCATTAAGCTTCAGATATATAATATCATGTAGAACCTATAACAAACATTTTAACTAAACCACTGCTCTTAAATGCTGCAACTCATGTATGAAGTCAATCTTATATCATTCACAAAGACCAAAAAACATTTATTTTTGGCTATTTGTTTAAAGGGATGTGGAAAAGCAATTACAATGTTGTTTTCAAACTTTGAAAGGCAAAGAATATGCAAATTTTCGCACGCCTTTGACCAGAATTTTCAATAGGTGTCCTAAACAAAGCATTTGAACCAATGAAAAATACAACTTCTTTCCTATGACAATTTCTAACTAAAGAGCAAATAGAATTGTAGTCAAAAGTTAAATTATTTTTCTTTGAACATTTATTTCATAATGCAGAATTTGTCCTCCACTGGATGCTGGGACGCAGTTTATTATGATCATGACAAATATATCACTATCTTGCTTCAAATCTGGGTGGCCATTCAAATTTTTCAAACCTCTCCAGAAACTTTTTTCTTATCATCTTGTTGTGAAATGACAACAAAAGTGACACCTACATTGTGTTTAGAAGAGCGTCTACGACAAAATCAAATCCAAACCTATTCTGATAAAAAGGAGTCTGGTATAAATGTAAGAAATTTAATTTGAGAAAAAAAAAAAAAAAACATCCTATTTTGGCGATGTCAACCGTCATTCAGAGATTTGCACTTCCTTCTCTAAAGGAATTTTTTTCTCTTAAAAGTATATACACCAGATGGAAGAACATATCACAGAAATACTTGCCCCATCATTCTTCATACTGAGGAAATGCTTGGCTACATGTAATGGCAATATATTGGACAAGAGTTTAAGGTTGTACTCTCGTAGACTCTCCATCTCTTCCTTCTCATCTTGAGCCTGTGAATTTCACAATTAATATTAACACTTTTAGTCTTTTTCATTTCTGCTGATAAAATTGTTTCTGCAATCACATAAATACCAAAACAGCACAATTTCCAGTGTAGAAAAATCCAGTTTGTCAAATTCAAGCGTTATGAGAGAAATTCTAAAAGATATGCCGATTTAACATTTTTTCCACAAAGTCAGAGTCTGTGAGACTTCTACAGAATCCAGTTTTCTCATAAATTCACATTCTAAAAGTATAGGCCTACAATTTACTGGCTAAAGTGCAACATAAAGTTTACTACAAAGGCAACATTTTAGTGGCTATTATAACTGAACATGTTATATTAAAACAAATCTAACTCGAAATATTTAATGTACACAAAACGTAAAGTCATGGAAGAAAAGGTATGGTATTATAGCCTTTCAACAGACTGATCACAATTGTAACAAAGTGTCTTTTGGGCAGTCATATCTGTCTTTATCCTAGCATCTACAAAATACAAATGGAGTCAGGGAATGAGTACTGTTTCAAATGAATGAAAAGTAAACATTTTATAGGAGCAATAACTTTTACATCAATAATGCCAGGCCACTGTTAAAAATAGAGACACTGCCTATAGTGTAAAAATAGTACCCATAAGCATAATAAAAAAGGCATCTTCCTGCATTACAATTATGGACACAAGGTATTGTCTAATCCAGTACCAAAGGCTTCTAGGCAGTAAGTAGGTTGATTTTGACAAAATCTTATCTGCAAATGAGACAAGAAGTAAAAAAGTTATGGCACAAGTTATTTGATTAATCGTTAAACCTCACAGGTTTTTTTTTAAACAGCCAGATAAGTAGGTAAGTTTCTAGTATTATACTTTTTTTTGCAAAACAAACACGGTAGACCTGACAGGATTTTCTATTTAAGTTACAGCTTCTGCAAGTCTGATCTTTGTCTTGCTCAGGACACCATGAGTATATACAGAATGTTACAGTGCACCATAGTACATAATATATTATAATATGTTTATTGTTAGACAGTTAAGTTGAGTGTGAGTGACTGTTGTAAAAAAAAAAAAAAGCTTATACAGTAGAAACACATACAAAGATGGATACAAAGTCTCGCTGGAAGTAATTAGTCTTTATCACGATCTTTCACAACTGAGACATGTGCTTTTTCAGAAAACAGGAGCATAGAATAATTCATTAGATAATGAAGAAGCGTTCAAAGTCAAAGCACATTAATTGCTTGTGAGTGTATATGTGCATGGCTTGATAACAGAAATCAAATAATTTCATTTATGTGATCTAGATATGAGCAAATTATTTTCTGTAACTATATAGAGAGAGACTATACAAGACTGCAAATCTGCAAATTGTGGGATACTTTGTGATACAAAAGTAGTGACACCCATTTCAGCTATTACTACTGGGGTTTCACAAGAAAATACAGACATCTTGATGTCTGTCATCTGTCTGCACCTTATATAAGGTAACATATTGAAAGTGACAGGACCTATTTTTAATGTGACTTCAGTTCTGCTTCTAACAAAAGTACATGAAATAAATTCCCGTAACACAGGACGGTCTTACTTCTCTCATACCATTTTCTCTCTTTTTTTTTTTATCACTGTAACGCTAAAGCTGTGAGAATAGCAATCATAACCACCAAGCAAAAACAAATGATGCATTATTTTTCATACCAGGTGCACTAAAGCAAACATATAACCAATATGCTCAGTAGGTGAGATCAATGATTATGCTAAGACACACAACCATTTGATTCATACTACCAGTCCTGTCTCTCTGGACATGGGGGCAATCCTGAATAGCAAGATAACATTCATCAAAACACCCACAAGGAACACATATTTAAAAAACAGATACATTTGTACAATCAGACAGTAATTTTTGTAGGTCATCTTTCGGTTGTTAACACCATACATATATGCAGGTCAAAACCTGATACTTGTCTTGTTTTGAATAATTATTTTAATACAAGCAAAAGAAACCTATGGACATTATGTATTCTTTCTACATCGGAAAAATGCCTCAGAGTGTAGCCTACATAATATACATTGTAATTATTATAGGTTGCTGTATGAACTTTGCATGGTAAATACTCATGCTTTAATAAAATTATATGAATGCGACATTGAGTTCACACATGGTATATCTAGTCTTACATCAGGTCAGTCAATGAACACCTGGAACTTTTGTTATCATGAACGACTGAATACAGAGTGCCCTTTCAATTGCCCTTGATTTCATACTGATTTTAATAGAAGAATAGGTAAAATTATCTTAAACTAGAAGGTGTTTAAAGATCATTCTTTTAATTTTTTAATTTGGCTATAAAACGGAGTCAACCTTTTGAGCCCTGACTTCCTTATGCGACCGTGCCCCTTTGCCTGATATCCTGAGCGTTATATTATTAACATTCAAATGGTCAGAATCACATTCCATATCCCACTCATGGCAGTCCTCGTTGAATAACTAGCATCTAATTCAAAAAGGTCTTCAAAATAATCAGTAACGTCCTGTGTTGTAAACATGGTTTTCCACGTGTGTTTTGTCCCAGGCGAGCTGGTTTGGGGATAGGGTCTCGCTCAGCACTGCACCAGTGGCTAGGCATACGGGCAGTTTTACAAGCCACCAGTGTCTGGTGGTGTGGCCTAAAAGTAGTAAAAGAGTTTAAATAAAAAATTGCATTTTCAGGACAGGACAAAAGCATGATCTTACTTGAATTCTCCAAATAAAGTCCAGCCTTGCCGTGGACTCCACTTGCTGAGCATGCACAAATAATATGATGACCACCATAACGATGATAATGATTGCTTCCCATCTCAGAGGTATCCAAGAGACAGATGCATTTGGCTGGAGGCTGTTGAAAAGACAACAATACTTTTTTGAAGAACAAGAGAAAGAAAACTGAAGGCACCTTATATACGGGGCCATAGTAGAATTGTAGCGCAGCTTACTGGAATTCTGTACAAAAATCCTAATATTTTACCTATAATAAAGTAAGACTGTAGCAACATTGAAAAAAGTAAACAGAATAGTATAAGAACACAAATTAACCAACCACTTGGGATGGTAAAAAAGGTGCATGCATCAAATGCACTCCATGTTGTAGAGAACGACAATTTGGTACATCGAAGGATACATCAAGATCATAAATTATAATAGATCATGGATCACTGTACATTGGTACGTTCAAAAATTAATATTTAATATTTTTCATAAAGCTTTAAGAAAATTTTAGGGGTTGAAATCACTGATTGTTTGTCAGAAGATACAAGTTGAATTTTTTTTTAAAAAGAACAACAGAAAAAAAACGTGGCTGAAAAAAAGAAGAAAGTAAGACAAAATTTAAAGGAAGCTCCTCATTCATGAAAAATAAGGAGAGCTGAATTATAATGGTGATTGGCCACCAGGGAGACAAATAGAAGTATTGACCTAGCTGGCAAAATAGCAGGTAACCTTTGAGCACTTGTAAAATGACAAAGCACAGGAAAATTGGGATACTTATTTTCTTGTTTTGCTCATCCTTACATCATGCAAGAGTTTTATTAATTAACCAAACACATGAATTGCTTAATCCTTTATCCTTGCTTACCCGTTGTCAATCATAAGCAATATATCTCTGTTGATGAAGAGGTTGACATAACGCAGCTGGATGAGGACCAGGAACACCACACTGATGGAGACTGTCAGGATAAGTTTGACCAGGCTTGAGGCCTCCAGGAACACAGAGGTACTCAGCATTGAAATCACCACGCAGAACAGATAATGCTGAAAGGAACAACACAATCACAGAATTTTCTAAAAAGGAAAGCTAAATCAAAACAGTTTGATAGGTAGAACATGTACATTGAACTTCTGTGAAAAAAGACGATTATTGAGTGGTTCTGACAGAAAATAAAAGGCTTCAGTCTTCACAGAGACATTTGTGTCACGACACAGTGGAATCAGGCGCTCGTCAAATTTGGGGCATGTGGAGTTATTGGTATCATATTAAAGCCTGTTCATTTGTCTTGCTTTTGATGAAAAAAATTTCCATATATATCTCGGATACAGGTTAAGATACTGGTGATTGAAGCAGGTGGGGTTTTTTTTCCTGGTTTCAGAGGCAAAATGATCAAATTAGCGAGAAAATGGCAAAAATGGGCACCAAAATTGAGTTATTTCCTTAGCTTGAGAGTTCGTGGAAACTTAAAATTTACACCTTTTAGCCTTTAATCAATGGTTTTCAGTAAAATCCACACAGAAATGTGGGCATGAAAGGTGTTGAGCCAAAAAACAAAAATTCAATAAAAAATTCCCAAACCTGCAGAAAAATGACAGTTTCTTGAATTTCATTGTTTTGGCGAGCGCCTGATTTCACAACGCTGCCTCGTGTTTCTTGTCAGTCTCATTTCCTTGAACGACTCATAAAACTTACATCAAACTTATCTATTATGAATTTTCTCATAAATTAAAGTTAATATAGAATAATGACCACAATGTGTAACGTACTGCAGAGTGTGACTTTCTTTGTTGAAGAAGTCGACTTTGAAGACTGTACATTTGTACAGAAAGTACAATTAATTCATCAGCTGCAGTTAAAATAAAAAGCTAACAAAACAATATTTGGCTTGTCAGTATGCAGGCCAGCATGCCTGAGTAATGCTTGGGTGCAGTATGGAAGTCAGGGTCAATATCTCAGTTGTAAAGCATGTCACTAGTCAAGATGCAATTGCTTCAGGACCTTCAACCCACCTCAGGAAAAGAATTTGTGACTTGATGAGGATTGCAAATTGTGGTCTTTGAACTGCGAGTGATGTTGGCTTGCTCCACGGTGGCAATGGACAGATTGCCATACCTCTTTATCAGGCACTCTTTTAGATTTGGAGCAGCAATGCTGAGCTGACATTTGGAGACAGATAAAAGGACATCCATAAATGCTAATTGCATTCACGTAGAAAGTATGTCATAGCCTCATATGAGAGATAATTCTTCATCGTCTGTGCTGCAGTAGACAACTGCACAGGAGTCACCATGAACATACACATAATAGTCACCAGGACAAAAAAGACTATGTGGATTACATAATTGTTTAAAGAAGCTCATAAATGGGTAAGTCATGGTAATCTTGCACATGCATGAATTTTCCTTGACAAATAAAACTCAGGCAACATCTTAGAGTGACCATGACTCAAATTGCCATACATTTATTTATAACATCAAACTAATCAGTTGATAAACTGCCAGCCTCCGAAGATCAGGAAAAAATCAAAAGGTCACCACAAAGATAACCTAAGAACTAAAAAAACAGTTTTAAAATGTTTACACATGTAGATAGGTCAGTGGCTCAACAGGTATGGTAGGCCTATACACCTGTCAACCTGGAGGTTTGGAGTTCGATTCCCATCAGTGTCAGGTTCTTTCTCATGTTTCTTACACCTCCTGATCCTACAGTAGGTAGAGTCGAACACATAGTTATCTTCGATAAGGATAAAATCTTTCTGACGTCTCGTGTCAAAGTTTTGCATGATAAAGATCACTCGGCAGTTCTAAAATCAAAAAGAGTAAGCCCGTTGGGAGGCTATCTGAGCAAAATTAAAAATCAATTTCTACCCAAAACCTGAAACCACTCTAGGCAGTATAAATATTAACAGTACCTTCAATATGGCATGAGGCTGCCTTTCAAGCAAGGGATGATTCTGTTCTATATAAATAAAACAACTATGTATGTAAAATCAACTGCATTGTGAGGGGAAAATCTTAAAGTTGATTACCCCCTACGAGCTCTAGCACAGGTACGAGAAGAAGAAATGGAGGTCATGTATTTTTATTTAATGGATTTGAATTTAAGACACATTTGAGTGCCTAAAAAAAAATAAAACAAAGTGCAAAAACAAACCTCCAGGCTTTCTTGAAATTTAAAGATTACAAAATAATGACAACAAATTTTGAACTTACCATAGGAAGAATAGCAGCTATAAAAATTAATAATATAGATATCGCTGCAAAAGTTTGACTGACAGCTTTCCTGTGTAAAATCCGATTAGAGAGTTGTCTCATTGACCTTGGTAAACACTGAAGAATAAAGAATAGGACGTCAAAGGAAGGATATTAAATAATTATAAAATGAATAATAACACAGATGGTAAATAATTATAGCAGATCCCTTGTGAGATGCAAGCATGTGAGTGAGTACAATGAAAAATAATTATACATAATATAATATATTTTCAAACTTAGGTTTTATATGGCCGCTTCTTGTCAGCCTCATTTCATCAAATGACTCTTAAAAGTTTACATCAAACTTAACTACCATGAATGTTCTCATGAATTAAAGTGAAGTAAAATAATAACCACAATGTGTAACATATTGTGGCCGAGTGTGATTTTATGATTTACTGTATTGAAGAGGTCAACACTCAAGATCTCACATCCGGACAGAAAGTGCAATCAATTCATCAGCCGCAGTTGAAATTTTCAAAAAAATAAAGATTTGACTTTACAAGATGAAATAAATAAAAACTTTAGGACAAAAGTAAATAAAAGTTGGATAATCATCAAAATGCCTTAAACTGAGCGCATCATGAGTTCATGTGTTTGTTTTTGAGTATAGGCCTACACTTTTAATAAGTATTTGTGTCACAACATGGTGGAATCAGGCACTCATCAATTTTTGGGGAATAGGAAGCTACTGAATTCCTCTTAAAGCTTGCTTATTTGTCCTACGTTTGGTGAAAAAAATACCCATCTATCTTGAATAGAAGCCGAGATAGTTGCAATGGAATAGGTGGGTGTCACCTGGTCGCCAAAGTTTGATGGCTTCCAAAACTGTCTTGTCCTTGGAAACTGTAAATTCACATTTTGTGTGCTTTTAATCACAGTTTTTCCTTCAAATCCACAATGAAGTATTCTTAAACGGACATAAAAGATGTTGAGGTGAAAAATAAATTCTATAAAAATTGGTCAACGAGCAGAAAAATATTCGTTTCTTCCACTTCATAACATTGATGAGCACCGTATTTCACCACGTTGCCACACATTTAATTGCATATTATGCTAATGTGTGTGATGGTTAAAGAAAATTGTGTACATGTTTGAGTGTGTATGTGTGTGTGTGTTTGTGTGTGGGTGTGGGTGTGTGAGTGTATGGATGTGTGTTATGCTTTAGTAAGTGTTTTACAGCACTTGCAACACAATAAGGTCATATAAGAGCCGAAGATTTGAGGTGTTACAAGAGAGTAACAAATATAAAAATGAAGAAGAGGAGATAAACGACGATAGATGTTTGATAAGAAAGAAGAAGCAAACCACACCAGAGCACCCACCAACCATCCACTGGGTGTGTGTGTGTGTGTGTGTGTGTGTGTGTGTGTGTGTGTGTGTGTGTGTGTGTGTGTGTGTGTGTGTACATGTGTTATAAATATATATAATAAAAGCATACAATGCGTTATGTGTCTGTGAGAGTGCGCACTTCAGTGATGTAAAATGCTTTGCCTACCTCATGCACCAACACAAATATAGGACCCAACTCAAACTTACCGATGCAGCCTCCATACAACACAAAAATAATAAAAGCAGGTTGCCCTCAAACAAAAACGCCAAAATAGCCACCATGAGAACTGTTCTGTAAAAGGAAAAGAACCAATATCTTATATAAAGTACATGCATAGGAATTAAAGTAAGCCGTTGGCTTGTGTAAATAATCTCAAAGACACATTTTTAATTTTTTTAAAGGTGAAACTAGGAAACAAATTAATCATCTTTCTTCACAAACAAAAACATAATTTCTTTAAAGTTTTTAATAACTGAACTGAAGTGTAGACAAAAAGTACTGGCAATGTGCAGTTCAGTTTATAACAGCAGTGTCTATCTTCTTTTGTGTCAGACGTCAAAGTCAGGCTCTACAAATAATATGGTACTAAACAAAAAGCAAGTGACCATTGCAGTTTTTCTTTCACCTTGCTTTGCTTAAAAGGACTGTTCATGCCTGGGTTTAAAAAAAAGCATTTAAGAATGGCAATTTTCTCTCCCCATTAATAAAACGCAAAGACTGAATCATTCATGAGCTTTCTTGTTTTAGTAAGTGTTTTACGGCACTTGCAACACAATAAGGTCATACAAGTGCCAAAGGTGTTACAGGAGAGTAACAAACACAAAAAAGAAAGAGGAGAGATAAGGACAATAGATGTTTGATAGGAAAGAAGAAGTAAACCACACCAGAGCACCCGCCAACTGATGGTCGTCACATAAACTCATTCAGTGATACTGATGAGAATTCTCACATGGCTGGTTTCCGCCTACGTGTGTTTGATGTGAATTCTCGCAAACTTCTCCCCCC